>NW_010360862.1:85863-93480 GCF_000414095.1 Morus notabilis | reverse complement strand
TAATAATAATAATAATATTATTATTATTATTATTATTATTATTATTAATACAACCACTATGATTAAATGATAACAAAACCGGCAAGAAATTTTGGCTCCAGATGGTGGTTTCATTTCAGACTTTGTCAGGAGGTGGGGCAGATTAATGAAGCAGTAAGAGAGACCCCACACAGAATCTCTAGGGCAAGATTCTATATATTTCTTTCTCTTAGAAGAGAAATGGAAAACTTAATTAATACTAATCAATCTTATGTTACCCTAAACTTAGCCTTATTCAGCACATTGAAGAGCAATAAGTTTATGGATCCTAGATCTAGTAATCAAATTATCAATTATGTATTAGGGTTAGGACATTTAAAGAAATTAGCTATATAAACACCCTCTTCTGTTGCTTATATATTGCTCATAATTCATATGCTTTTTCTTTCTTTTTAATTTTTTTTAAGACAATTAGTATGATAGGCTTTTGCATAAATATCTCAAGAAGTACCTAAAGTTTCACATTATTACAAAAGTCTGTACACTACCACCAATAATTTCAATACCCCACCAAATTAAATCAACTGTGTTATTATACCCCTACCACAACCTCCAAGCCATGACTTCCAAAACATTTTCCTTTATAGCCACCATGAATGATAGTGAGCATGGGGCTCACTGTCACACATATGTCTCCGCGGTACCAAATACAAACATGACTTCAAGTTGGCCATATTCTCATTATTACTTTTCTTCATTGAATTTCTTGAAGGACACTCTAATCTAAAGTGTTAGTAAACAGAGAAAAGAAAGGAAAAAAAATTCAGTTTCATGTCCATAATATAAGATAATACATAGAAACTCAATCATGTTTCTATAAATGATAAAATAAACTGAATCCCACATCGTTTATATCCAATAACAAATATCAATTTCTAAGAATATATATTGGACCACCCCACTTGATCTTACTTGAGCGGAGTTAGGAAGTGGAAACTTCTTGCAAAAGAAAAGGTTAACTTGTTGCCTCAATGAAATATGTTAAGCATTATCATGAAAAAACAATCAAAACTCGATCTCTCAGATCAAGTTGATATGTCATTCAACACCAACCACTGAATCAAACCATTTATAACGTCACTTCACTTCCCTTGTTTGGCAAACCCATCGCAGCTGAATCGGCCAATGTTAGGAGGATTTTTTCTTGTAATGAAATAAATGTGACAGAAAGTTACACAATAACAGTGTTTGAGGTTGAAGTTTATTTTCACGAAATTCAAATATACACAATAGCAGTGTTTGAGGTTGAAGCTTATTTTCACGAAATTCAAATATTTAACATCTAACTAATGTGGGGATCAAAATTGAAATAAAGTAATAGATTTGGGTTAAAAAATATGAAAATTTAAGAATTGAAGTGAGCATGAAGGTAAAGCTCAGAGACAATTTGCTTACAATTCTTGCTATTGAAAGAAGGAGGGGAAGAACCATTAGTCGAATTTGTATTTATAGGCTTGATTACTCAGTGAATATCATGGATTAGGCCCAAGAATGTCTTTTTCTTTATTATTTTTTTACTTAAAAATAAACTTATTTGAAGTAAAAAAAAAAAAGACATGTTTCAAAATATTTTGAAGTGTATTTAGTGGTAAATAATTTATTGATCGCTAGTAAATAAATTATTTGCTCTTAGCCAAAAAAGTTTATTTTATCGAAGTAAATAATTTATTTACTAATAGATACATTATTTACTTCAAATAGTTCAAAACCAGTTCTTCACTTCAAAAATGTTTCAAAAAAAAATCTTATTTTCTTCTTTCTGCCTAATAACATTGGAGAATGAGGGAAATGCTACACTTAAGGTGGAGAGTAAAAAATTAATAGCAAAAATTTAGGTGAACGTCAATAAATGGCACAGAGTTTGTAAATCGTGATTCTTTCTTTTTAACAATGTAAATCGTGATTTACTAACCATAAAATATTCAAAATACGTTCCTTTAAATGTAGGGCAATCTATGATTTACGACACCATAAAATATTCAGAAAGTTTGGCCATATTGTCATTACTGTACATATATTTTAAAAAAAAAAAAAAAAAAAAAAAAAAAAAAAAAAAAAAACCAGATTTGTGTCAATATGATCGTACATAGAAACTCAATCATGTTTCCTGTTATTGTTTTGTTTTTCATTGTCCAGTAACTAGTAACTGTGAAAGGTAAAACAAACTCAAGTCCTATATCGTTTAAATACAAGAATAAACACTACTTATAATAACATCATATCACTCAACATATTTACTTTTTAGAGTTCAAGCACCCTTCGCTTCAACTCGTTTAAGAAGCATTAATTGACCAACATAGCTCAAGACTTTCAGCTCAACGACAACCACTTGAGCGTAAGTTTAGAAGGAAATAGCTTTCTCCTAAAGTGGTATGCAGGCAATTGCACAAGTTCCTAAACAAAGAAGTTGCCTCGACCATATAAGCTAAGACCACAGGCCTCCTCACCGAGTGAGGCATACCCCTGCTCGCATGTGAGCAAGTTCCCAACCCTTTCTCATCGCAAGCAAGGCACAAACCCTCCTCGTGCACCGAGCAAAGTGCCCTACTTGCACAGTGAAGTAATATAAATATAATGATGAGTAAGAATATCGTTCCACGGAGATAGTAAATTTATTAAGTATTAAAATTGGGTAATTTTTACTTTATTTGAAGAAATGAAAGATGGATATTTTTTATTGATTTTGATTAAAACGACAAAATTAAGAATAATGAAGTAATAAAAAAAATACTAAGCTATGCAGAAATAACAAAGTTTATATTTAAGAGATTAAACGATAATTATGGAAATGCCATGAATCATGATTTCACCAATATTAATCGGATTTAATTTATTTAAACGTTACTATGATTTTGAGATCATACTAAGTTGGTGGTCGAATCCTCTCTTGTGTCATGTACTCTTTCTCAAGTTACACATAAAATCTACATTTTCATAAAAATGCACTATATCTCTATGTGAATTAAATTATAAAAATATTTATTAAGTTCAATGGATCCAAAAATGACCACATAAAAACAAATAGTTATATCTCTATACTATCCCAGATTTTACGGTATTTATTTTAGAGTTACGTCACAAAAATCTCCTCTCATTTTCATTTTGATCCTCAATTCATTTAAAAAGTTGATTAGAAATTTTAAAAACATTAAGTGTAAAAATAAATACGTCAACCTAAATATGACAATCATAATAACACTTTTAATAAATTAAATCCTTATAATATGGCTATGTCATTATCCCGGTAGAATTAAACTTAAAACATAATTATAACTGAACTAACACAACAAAATAATTCAAATAACATTTTCATAATAATAAAACATTTCAAAAATAAAAGCAGAATTTTAGTATAAACATTGATGGTAGATGCAATCTTTGATCTGCTTCGAAAATCTCCTAACAAAATTGAAACTTCTCCTCCACAAACTAAATTAAAAACTTAAAAAGTAGAAATTGAAAACTATATATATATATATATATGTATATATATATCTTTTATTCGGAGCTTCTCAGCTCAAAATTGGATGCCCCCTCCCTTTAGTCCAAAATTCTATTTATAGGCCTGGGCTTTAAACGGTGCCAAGGAGAAGTGCTTATGAGGGATTTTATGGGCGTGTTTGTTTTCATTTTTAAAAACCTTTTTTACGTTTTTTGAGGAACAAATATGAAAACGCTGTGAAGATTGTCGTTTGGTGACCCATTTTCCTAAAATCAAAACTGAAAACACCCTTTTCATTTTCTCTTTATTCTTATGTTTCTAAAAACGATTTTTTTCCGTTTTCATTTTCTCGACCGTAGTTCATCCCGTTTTCCTTTCCATTTTTCTTTCCCCGACTCCCCCACCCCGCTCTTCTCCGAAACATACCCATTTTCTCTAGTTTTCATGTATATAATGTTTATTTAATATATTTAATAATATTATTTGTTTAATATATTATTATTTTATTTAATATTATTATATATTTTTAAAAATTAAACCACCAAATATAATTTTAATTTTTTTAAAATTAAAAATAATTTCAAAATAAAACTACCAAACACATTTTTAAAAATAATTTTAAAATAATTTTTATTTTTATTTTTATAAAAATAAAATAAAATAAAATTATTTTAAAATAAGTTCTAAAAAACCTACACAGGCCCATTCTCTTGAGAGAATTCTTTACCTAATCTGCAGAGTCGAATTTCAAATTCTTCATCGGAATCAGCTGAATGCAAGGTTGGAATGCATTTTAGGCGACACGTGGCGATCAAGGGTATGGAATTTGATTTCAGCAGGCAATAAATTTGCCACGTGGCGCCGTCGGATTGGCTGGAGAATTTGGTGTGTGGGACCTATGATGACGCAGGCTGAAAAGTGGTCAAGTTGGCCACATGTCGCGACAGAAATGGCTGAAGAACTGGCGCGGTGGGTCCCGGGCTACTCGAGGACAGGCTGAAAAGGCTGCGGTCTACGTGGCGATTGGCAGTTGGGCAGGAATGGTGTGCGCTAAAGCGGTGGGGCCTTGAGCTGGACCGTCAAGCTGTAGACAACGGCCTGAATTCAATTCCGGAGTTAATAAAAAAAATAAAATTATAATTATTTAATTAATATATAAAACCGGAATCAATAGTATTTGAAATGCAAAATGTGTGGTTTGGCACAATAGTTAAAGAAAAGTGATTCTAGTTTTGATTTTAAAATTAAAATTAAAATTTATGATTTTAAGTTTAAATTATGATTCTGAAATCAGAATTAGAATTAGAAGTTTGAAACACTCAAAATTAATGGGGAGGTAGTTTTAAAATCAATGGTGATTCTGATTTAAAACATCACATTAGGGTTCAAACTTTGAACCAAATTAAACACTGATTATGAGTGAGTCAAATCAGAACCACTTTTTACTTTTTATAAACAAACACTAATTTGAAACAGAATTATAGTTCTGAGTTCTAGAACTCTTATCCCAAATGTGCTCTAAATTTACCAGTTTTTATATCGTTTCGCTCTAAATTTCAAATACTATTAAGATAAAAATAAAAAATTAAAATCGAACACACTAAAATAAAACAAAACACATGAAATTAATTAAATTTCAAAGAAAACAAACACAAAACTAAGTGAATTAAAACTAATGCAAAATGAATAAAAATAAATTAAAATCTCGAGAATTAAGCTGGTTCTTGCACAAAACTAGAGGTAAAATAACTTTTTTTCATAGAGTTATCAATGCGTCAAGGCTGGCTCATGCACCCTAAGGGCGCCCTTGGCCCTGCTCGCTAGGTCATGCCCTTGCTCTCATTCTCGAGAGTGTAAGACCTTGGTCGCAAATCCTCATCCATATGGTCTTGACCACATGAGGTGCTCCATGCCTGCCTCTCCAGAGTAGACCATGGTCTTGTTGAGCACATAGTTCTAGTACGTAATTTGTATTTTCTAGCACTTAGAGTAGAATTGCCCATGTCAATCAATATCACATAACTTTCGAGTTATCTAGAGTTACCGCTCATGCAACCGCTATCAGGCATGTCCCCCTAATACCACAACATGAGAAGTAGACGAGGTGGAGACAACAAGACATGCATCCCAAAGGTGGAGGACGTGGTCCTATCCACATTTGACGGTTTCCTTCAGTACTAACTCTATAAATAGGAGGCCGGAGAGCTAAAAAAAATGGGGTGAATATTTGTACCTTAAACACTTACTCTATCCATTTATTTCTTGTGAAATTATAAAGACAATGTTGAGTAAAAATACTTATTAATATTTAAATAATATCTTACAAACAACATAATTTCACCGATATTAGGATTTAATTAGCATATGAGTTTATTATTTTTAGTTCGACCCATTCAAGCCACTTGCAGTTCAAATTTAGAATTGGGATTTGTGTTTGGATAATTTGGTTTTAAATTTAGAATTTGTATTTGGATAATTCTTAGGTGTGTGACAGTGTGAGGAATTAAAAGAACTTTAAAAATTTAATTTGAAATTTAGATAATTCCTCGGTATATGACCGTGTGAGGAATTAAAAGGTCTTTTTTGAAATTTGATCTAAGATTTGAATTTGGATAATTCCTATGTCGAATTTAGTTTGGAATTTGTTGTGATTTTAAATTTAGATTTAAATAATTCCTCGGTATATAACCGTATGAGGAATTAAAAAGATTTTAGAATTTTTGACTTGAGATTTAAGTTTGGATAATTTCAATGTGGAATTTAATTTGAATTTGAAAATTTTAACTGCACCTAGATTTTGTATCTAGATTACCTACGTATCCAAAATAGAATCAAGTATTCGTAGTTCTTTTTTTTTTTTTTTTGAATTTGAAGTTTAAAATTTTGTGAATTTTTTATTTGCGAGGTGGATAACCTCTTTCAATTTTTGGGGCAATTTTGATATGAATTTTGATAAACTCATCACTAATATGTAAATTTTTATTTTATCAGATTTTTTATTTTTGTGACACGAAATTTTTTTAAAAACGCAACACGAATACGACACGATCACTTTACAAATTAACATAATACGACACGATATTTGTATTATTTTTAAATCGTATATCGTATCGTGACTTATATTATCAATCTTAATTGTAAATCTGCAAGTGAAAAGGTACAATTTGTAAATATAGGTATATATATAATATGTGTTTGAGAGAAAAAGTCTTTATGTAATTTATTATATATTTTTTTGTTTAACCTTGCAGGTGTTGAAGGCTAGTTGCTTCCGTGAGAGGGTTAATACATTGACAGAACTTTTGACCACCGGCCATTTTTTTACGTCAGTATAAAATTTGTATTTATTTTTTACTGTCTTATTTTATTATATTTTAGGCTATACTATTACCGCTATAGTTAGTCTGTGAATTCTCTCTTTCAGGTTGTACCTTATTGGTCAGAACTTTATCAAATATATACATGTATGTATGTATGCATATTTTCTCGGCTGCACCATAGCAACTAGACCCTTTTAACATTTTTTTTAGAAATTCTAAGTCTTACAACTTCATAATTTTATAAAGTTTTAAAATTTATAATTTTATTTTAATTTTTTATAGAAGTTTTAAATCTTGCAACCTCATAATTTTTTTTAAAGATTTTAAATCTTGCAATCTCATAATTTAGACTAAGTTTAAAAGTTTGCAGCCCTATGATTTTTTAATGGGTTCAAAAATTTGCAACTCGCACGTCTTGAAACATGAAACATGGATTAGAATCATGTAATTAAAATTATTTTCGATTTACGTGTATTTTTATGAGAGAAAATATTATAGCGAATTATGAACCATGATTCGAATCATGGTTTGAATCCTCCAACCAAACATCATATAAAAAATGAACTTCTTTTCTGACATAGCATTTCCGTACAAAGGAGAGTTTAGAAAAAAATTTATAAAAGGACCAAGATAGATCATGAGAGAAGACACAAAGAAACCGTCCCTCTTTTTTTTTTTTTTTGGCAATCTTTCTGACAATATTTCCTTCACTATTTTTTTGTTTCTTACATGCATATAAGGCACATGAAGCAATAACCATCAGAAGAAGCCGTCCCTCTTTTTTTCTTTTTTCTTTATATATATATGTATATATAT
>NW_010360862.1:51211-85633 GCF_000414095.1 Morus notabilis | reverse complement strand
TATATGTATATATATATATATATATATCATCCACTTTCATTGTGATTAGTTCATTTTTTACAACAACGTGGATCACTGATGTGGAAGATAACTTCCACATAATAATTTTGTAAACTTTTCCACATTATTTTTCATCAGACTTCACACTAACACATTTTTATCTTTGCACATGCATCCACTTCTTCCAGGAAGTTATCTAACTTCTCACGTGACCATGTATGTCTATTTTACTATTTTTTATTCACTGTATTTTTTGTTTCAATAGAGAGTTTGTATGTAATTCGAGATAATCAATCAAAGATAACAATCAAAATTAATGTAGGCGTTTGATTGCCGAACCACTTTAAACTTTGGTGCTTGCATTCTTCTAGTTTTTTTTTTTCAACTTTAATTTGCATTTTGTGTGGTTGTTGTTCGTTGATCTATTCTGGAAACTTTATTGCAAGGTTTGTTGAAGATTGTGGAGCCTAATCACGTTTGGAAGCAAGGAAGAGCAAGAAAAAATAAGAATAAATCGGTGTAGTGCCGCAGCCTCAGTCAGTAGGCGCCGCGACATCAGAAGGCAACAAACATGGCGTCATGGCACTGCAGGGGCGCAGCCAAGTCAAATCAAAGGCGGTTTTGAGTTTGAGGGCTTTTCCTATACAATATAAATACCTAATCTTCTAGGGTTTATTAACCAAGAATTTTCTAAAACAAAATTGGAGTGTGAGGTTAGGAAGCATCTTTTGAGTGTGAGAGAAAGATAAAGTGAGATTGAGTGATTTCTCTGTAATGAATTTCTTTAACACTATAGTGAAATTTGCAACGACAGAAACATAATGTAGCTAAATTGGTAAAGCTATATAAAATTCGTGGTGTGAATTTTACTTTTATTTTTCATTCATAATTTTTCGTTATCTTTTATTTGCTTAGGTTTATAGGCAAATTTTCCTAACAAGGTTTGCGGATTTTCATAGTCAACATCACATAATTATGGATAGCATGATACGACATATCGTTTATTTCTCTTACCCGACATTAACCTACGTCATTTGTCAGATATAGCAAGGACATCTCTAGGGGTGTAAGAAATTACCCTGAACCTGAATAATCCGGCCTACCCGACATGAAATTATCAGGTTTTTCTTTTTTTTTTTTTTTGGTTTCCAATTTTCCCAACCTGCAATGTGCATGTAGGGTTGCTGGCCAGGGTCCATTTAACCTGTTTACCCCCGACCCGGCCGCATGAATTTTTACCTCTTATGTAAAAAAGCCATACAGCTCAAGACTTCTTCGTTTTTTCTCTCGATCATTTGCCGTCGCTCACCCCAAGTCTCTGCGTCTGAGACTGATTCGTTCTCATAAATTTCTCACTTCTTCTTCTCAGTTCCTCCCCAAGTCTCTGCCGTTCCTCTTCTTCTTCTCCGACTCTCTCTCGCCATTTCAAACAATCACGTGCCGTCAACCTTGTCCCTGATTCTGCCAAGGTAGTCTGCCGTCACACCAAGGTACTGTGAGAGTGTGAGGTTGGTTTTCTAGTTTGAATAAGAGTAGAAAAATTAAGTTAATGGATGGCCTACAAATTGATCTAGCGCACACTGAAGCCATTAGCCAATGCTCTATAAATCTGGGAAATTTTTTTTTCCTCATAGCCAATTTAAAACGGCAAATAACTCAAAATAGCTAAGTTTGCCGGCAAGGGCCACAGGCCCAACCCGCAAAACTGAGCCTACCTGAGGTAACCCGAAGGGTTATGACGTTGTGTCTCACGGAGGATGTTGCGGCCCAAATTCTCCTCACCCCGAATGTGACGGCTCGGCCCAAATTTCAGGCCCAACCCGAGCCAATCCGGCCTACTTACACCCCTAGACATCTCCTCTATATTTCAGTCGTTTTGTCTCGTTATTAAATGACAAGTCGCTAAGTGAACGGGGAAAAAGACAAACGACATTTTGTTCCTCAAGAAACGGAAAAGAACATGTCGTTACTGAGCTTGAAGAACACAAATGTCAACGACCTGCTGTTTTACCAAAAACCCGCTCCTTCTTCCTTTTTTTCATTTTTATTTTTATATTTTTTATGCTGCCGAACTCAGCTCCTGAAATTTCAAGCTTAAAATAAATTCCAGTTTTTCTTTTAATTTCATGCAAAATTACTCTCTTTAAGGGGGAAAAAAAGATTAAGAGATTAAGGAAGAATGATTAAGATTGTCACTTTCTTTTTCTCTTCTTAAACATGGATTAATTGTAAATTTTGAATAGCTTAAGAATAAAGCACAGAGGCAATCGAAATATTGATATCCTAAAAAAAAAGGAGGAAATATTGACTAAATATACGGGTATAGATGTAATTGAAACAAAAGAAAAACGGTGAGGCACGCAAGAAAATTGAAAATCCGTTAGAAGCGTTAACCAACTCTTTCCAAAATTTACCAACACCAATTGACAAGTGTTGGGTCATCTAAAATTGTATCGAAAAACTTCCCATCAAAGACAAGAAAAAACTTTTCCAAGAAAAATTTTTCCACCATTTTCTTACAATAATTTTTGTACAGGTTCTGATTGCATGATGTTTTTTTCATGGGAAAGTTTTTTTTTTTTTTTTTTTACCTTAATCATAACTAAGAAATCTGAAATGGGATTGTCGGATTCTGTATTTCTCTGCGGAATTACTGAGAATTTTGGCAGAAATCCATTCTCTCTAAAGGGTCTTCATTTGCTTCCCATATCAAGTTTCAGATTTGTTTTTGTTGGTTTTTTTTTTTCTAGTTGAATTTTAATAAATGGAGCAATTTCGTCAGATTGCAGAGGTATTAGGAAGTATAAAGGCCTTATTGGTATTCCGCGACGACATTCAAATCAATCGAAGACAATGCCTTTTGTTATATGATATTTTCACTTCTGCCTATGATTCAATAGCCGAGGAAATGAGAAATTGTTTGAGATTCAAAGAGAAGAACACCAAGTGGAAAATTCTTGAGCAGCCATTGAGAGATCTGTATGGAATATTCAGAGAAGGAGAAGCCTATATTAAACACTCCTTGGAGAACAAAGAGTGGTGGGCTAAGGCCATTTCTCTCTACCAAAACACCGATTGCGTCGAGTTTCACATCCACAACTTGCTTTCTTGCGTCCCAATCATCGTTGAAGCGATTGAAAGCGTTGGAGAAATCTCTGGTTGCGATCAGGAGGAGATGCAAAGGAGGAGACGTGTTTACTCAAGCAAATACAAGAAAGAGTATAGTGATTGGAGACTTTTCCGGTGGAAATTCGGGAGGCAGTATTTGGTTAGTCAGGAATTCTGCGATCGATTCGAGTCGGTTTGGAGAGAAGATAGGTGGAATTTGGTGAACAAAATCAGTGAAAAGAAAGTTGGGGGACTGACGAAGAATGAGCAACGTCTGATCGATCAACTCTTCAAAGGCTTTGATGTTTTAGAGCCCTTTAATGGGAAGAAGCTCTTGCCTAGTTCAATTCTAGTGGGATCAAAAGACTACCAAGTAAGAAGAAGATTAGGGAGTGGAAGTCAATATAAAGAGATTCTTTGGTTGGGTGAGAGCTTTGCTTCTAGACACTTCTTTGGCGACGCTGAACGTCTAATGCCAGAGATTTCCTCACTTTTGTCTCTTTCCCATCCAAATATAGTCAACTTCCTTTGTGGTTTTGCTGATGAGGAAAAGAAAGAGTGGTTTCTTATTATGGAGCTGATGAGCAAAGACCTTTTCAGCTACATCAAAGAGACTTGCGGTCCAAGAAAGCGAGTTCCGTTTTCACTTCCTGTTGCGGTAGATTTGATGCTTCAGATTGCCAGGGGAATGGAGTATCTCCACTCTAAGCAAATCTACCATGGAGATTTGAATCCTTCTAACATACTTGTTAGAGCAAGAGGAAATGGTATCTCCACAGAAGGGAGCCAGTCGCAAGCAAAAGTCTCGGGGTTTGGATTGACTTCTGTAGGGAATTTTACACAAAAGAGTTCTTCAAGTCAAAATGGGACTCTACCTTTTATTTGGTATGCTCCTGAGGTTTTGGAGGAGCAAGAACAGAAAGGAACTGCTGAGAGCTCAAAGTACACTGAAAAGTCCGATGTCTACAGTTTCGGGATGGTTTGCTTTGAGCTTTTGACTGGAAAAGTCCCTTTTGAGGATGGTCATCTCCAAGGGGACAAAATGAGCAGAAATATAAGAGCAGGAGAGAGGCCATTGTTCCCTTTTCAGGCACCAAAATATGTGACGAATTTGACAAAGAAATGTTGGCATACTGACCCGAATCAGCGGCCGAGCTTCTCATCCAGCTGCAGGATTCTTCGCTACATAAAAAAGTTCATCGCAATGAATCCCGACTATAATACTCAGCCAGACCCGCCAGTACCATTGCTGGATTATTGTGACATCGAGTCAGGCCTTTTGAGGAGCTTTCCTTATTGGGGTAGTTCTGAGCAATCACTATCAGTGTCACAAATCCCATTTCAGATGTTTGTTTATAGAGTTTTGGAGAAGGAGAAAACAAGTGCCAGCCTTAAAGATAACTCCGAAGAATCTGGAAGTGATGCGGCTTCAATCTGTGGAGATGAAAATGTGATCACAATTGATGATGCTTTCCCATCAACACCAGAAAGGAAATCTCTAGCTTCACCTGATAGTATGAACAAGAGACTCTCATTGTTTAAGAAGTCTTCAGATGTAAAATTCAACAAAACAAGTTTGTCCCTTGCCTTGCTCTTTTAAGTTCCATATTTCTTCATTTTGGATATTCTTAGTAAATTTTGTTAAAGCAACAAAAATGATAATATCACCAGTGTTGATCATCTCTACTCTTCTTTTTTTTTTTTTTACCAGTTATGAGTCTCAAGTTGACGTGTGAATATGCGATTGATTAGATTTTAAAATGTGCGGTGGTGACCTCATTCACTCACAATATAAGTAGAATCTCTTTGAAACCAGAGAAACCAGAAACTCATGTATTGTAGAATGATAAATTCATCTATTTTCCTTGTTCCTGTGTTTCTTAAAGCTGATGTGAAAATTTAGAAACTAGAGACATTCTATAGAGTAAAAGGTTGGAGAACTAGAATGGATGACTTTTGTTATGCTAGTGAGTAACAAGATTTTGTCTTTGGACTTGCAGGCACACCAAAAGGACGATCAGTACGGCCGCCACAAATAAATCCTCCAGGGAGAAGTATGAGGAGAAATTCAGAAAGCCAACTAATGATGTTAAGTCCAAGAATAAAAAGAACATCATCTGGTCATGCCTCAGATTCAGAACTCCCTTAGACGTTTGATTTACCAAATCAATGTATCCAAAAATCCAGAAGAATCGGCTCAAGTCTAAATTTCAAACGACAAGAAAGGATAGGAATAGCTTAGCTCGGACTAACTATACGAATTATCATCATTACTGAAGAGAACCACTGTTGTATAAAGATATTCATTCTTTTTGTGTGACAAGTGACGGCCAAATATAAATACAGAAATGAACTTCTCTTCCAGGGTGAATGAGAAAATGCAAGACTTGAGGCAGATTATTCATGTATACATGTGAACACATTAATATCTGGTCACTCAATTTATCTATATTTTTATAAACCAGAAGAGCAGATTGTGCTATCGCTTGTGCTAAATAGAAGTTCTTTATAGTTCTGCCTCAAAATAGTTCATAGGCGTAAATAAATTCACAAATCCAGCCAAGAATCTTTCTCAAACTTAATCAGGTAACGGTACAAGCAGTTAGATTTTCTATACTAGAATATGTGCATTGGTGAAGCAATGGCTTGCACGGAACATATAAATTGATGTCGTGAAATTGAATCATAAAAAATCGATTAAACTTTGATACTGAACCAATGTTTGTGAAATTTCAACTGCCATCTTTTCCCACGAAAAGCCTAGAGAAGCCGAGATAGAGAGCTAAAGAATCAAACTTGACGCCTCCTTCACAATTCTCTTCTCAGTTCAGCCTTCGTTCGCAGATTAATCTTGTGAGATCAATGGATTCCAAAGGTTAAATCCCATGATCACCACAAGGTGCTCGATTAAAGGTCGCTATTTTGCTCAAGTATTTGAACCGAGTGATTGGTCTTTGCTTCCAGTTTATATTTCCATTCCAAGAAAGCAAAAGAGAAAGCCTTGTGAAGAAGCAGAGAAGATAAACATAGTTTTAGTGGAGAGAAGAAGCTTGTCATTACACCATCTGAAGCAGTTTCAGAACTCCACTAGAGTTGGCAGCCACCACCATTTTAGACTTTCTTCTCCAACAGACACTTGAAACAAACTGTCTACCATCATCACTAACCTCATCACCCGAAACAGGATCAATGGTTTTAAACTTGTGTGAAGTTATTGGCATTGGTAGAGATCTATAATAACTATACACCTGAACCAAGAAAAAGAGAGAACAAAAAAGTTAATAACAAAAGTAACCATTCAAATTTCCAGTGCCTTAAAAATGTCACTTCTCATGTCAGATTCAATCAAAATTGGATATGTATGTTGCCTTCAAACAAGGTTAGGGAATAACTATGTGGAAATAATTTAGTTAATAGAAATTTAAAAAAGTTTGTTGAATTGTATGTCAAGATAGTTAAATTATGTCAGAGAAGAGGATGAAGGGATGCTTTTTTGATTTCTAATAATGCAATTGAATTTTACTTGAATCGAATTTTCGATTTTTAGGAACTCAAATATATGCAAGTATTCACAAGAGAACTAGACATATGTACCTCGTTCGTTTCTGAACCGCAAACTATATATCCATCCAAAACAGATAATCCCACAAAGTTCTGAGAAAAGTAAGTGATGAGTGTTAAAATTCATTTCATGTATTCTCATAAATATTTGAAGTAGAGTTTAGTATGGCAACCTTTTCATTGGTATGACCCTTAAAGGATAGGCTACAAGCATCACCAGACAACCCAGATGAGATGGTTTTCTTGAGATTCCAAAGCTTTAGGGTGTTGTCTGTCGATGCAGACACAAGTGTGTCTGCATCTAAAAACTTTACGTAGCTAACAGCTTTTCCATGACCTGATAAGGAGAACAAAGGAATTCTGACGTGGCGAAGATCATAGCCGTAGATTTTGTAATCAGCAGATCCAAAAACCAGTTGATGGTTAGAGTAATCTGAGAACTGCACGCAGCAGACATTGGCGGGACTCCAGATGGTGCCAATTGAGCTCTTCTGCATAAATTGTATTCAAGAATTTTCTGTAAGTTCATTGTTTATAATACTAATGGAAAATTATGAACACCAAATTCCGAGGCAAAACCGAAGTTCAAGTTATGGCAGAAACTGGACCATTTGTTAGAATGACAAAAGAGAGAGAGCATACATCATTTACACTCCAAAGTTTTACAGAACAGTCATCACTTCCACTACCAAACATGATTGGATCAGCTCTAGAAAAGTCAACAGACCAAGCCCTCTTCTGATGTTCTGTGTATTGAGAGAATCTTTCTCCAGTGTTTGCATCCCACATCTGTAATTCCATCCACGCACACCATAGTATGGTTATCAAACAAGTAAAATAACCAAAAACTTGATTAATGCTCTCAAATGAAAGTAATAAATTTTAAAGGGGGAATTTGCATAAATGGCTTAAATTTTGGACCCCTTCTTGTCCTTTTGATTTATGTCCACTTTCCAGTAATTTACTGGTTTACTAAGGTAACCACAGACTTCTCACTCTTAACAAATCAGGTTAATCATACATTTATCCTACAAAATAGGGTAGAAAACTAAATAAAATATATTTATAATTTTTAATGAATGCATATATATATATATATATATATATATATTGTGCATATAATCACAATTCTTAAATTTTGGACCCCTTCTTGTCCTTTTGATTTATGTCCACTTTCCAGTAATTTACTGGTTTACTAAGGTAACCACAGACTTCTCACTCTTAACAAATCAGGTTAATCATACATTTATCCTACAAAATAGGGTAGAAAACTAAATAAAATATATTTATAATTTTTAATGAATGCATATATATATATATATATATATATATTGTGCAGATAATCACAATTCTTTTATTCATGTGCAATAAAAGCACACCTTTACGACTCCGTCGTAATCTGTTGAAGCCAGGTAATTCTTGACGTAGTAGTTCCAGCAAATACAGCTCAGCTTAGACTTGTTTGACATCTCAACAACAGGATAATGGATATCAGCAGCCTCATTTGACAGGGCAGCAAACTCAAAAATCTTGATCTTCTTTGATACTTTAGCTGCAGCTATGTACTCCTCATCACGATCGAAACTTAAGGAGCAAATGGCATTGGTAGAGTTGAAGAGGTCCCCATTTCTCAGCGTTCCACATACTTTAAACTCGCTGAAGCGAGCAAACTTGCATAAACTATCAAAAAAGGATCCAGCAGGATAATCTGAGTTTTGATTCATGCTTAAATCTTCATCTCCATTTTGCACATGGCAGTGATTGACTTCTTTCTTGTCTACATCTTTATCTGAGTGTGATAGGACACTTTTTGTATGCTGATTTTGGGATCTCATGGAGAAGTAAGCATGTTTTAGCTGAGTGATAATTTTCATCATATTCTCATTTTTGCCTGACACTGGAAATGAACTAGAAGGAACACCTGAAGTGCTTGAATATTCAAGAGAAGAACCCTCTTCACTTATGCAAGGAAGTTCCTTGTGTTCCTGCGAAGAAGAAACTAAGACTGTTCTTGACGAGTACCTTTTCTCAACTTCCTTAATATCTTCATCTAAGCACCCTATATCCTCAATCAACTTAGAGGCGCGCCTTTTCTTTTCATCTTTCAATGAACTGAAAAACTTGAATAATAGCTCTAATTGAGGATCAATTCGATCAGCAGAATTTGAATAGACATCCTTGGGATTTGAATCTTTGGAACCACATATCAGTTCAGATTGGAGAATTTCTCTGTTGCGCACCGAAAAATTAGACATGTGAGTTTGATCAAGAAAAAGGATTAAGATTCACTGCTGCCACTGAAAGGGAAAATATAAAAGAGAAATGAAATTATGCAGATTGAGATACCTAGTTGTGGGACGTGACAAAGGCTCAGGATGAAGAAGCCAAAGACACAAGCCAGCTCCCATTGGATTTTCTGAAAGAAACTTTGGCGGAAGAATTCGACGGTGTAAATCCGACATCGCTGCAGAATGAGCCTCCCATGATTCAGGATAGGACAGCAACTGATATAAACAGCCCACTTTAGTTGTAAGGATGATATTCATATTATACTCACATAAGAGCTATATTGTCATGCATTCATTAATACAAAATATGTCTTAGTTTAACTTAAATTGGTCCAATAAAGTTAACTAATAAAATTTATGAGCAAAGAACCAAGAGTCCAAAAATTAGTAGTAGTAGAAACGGTTCAAAGATGTCTCCTCACCTCAAAAAGGAGTACGCCAAGCCCATAAATATTTGATGAAGATGTGGACCCTCTTTCATCTAGCTCCTCTGGACTAGTATACCACTTCTTTTCTAACTGACCAGTTGTAGAAATGGATTGTTGTTGTTGTACAATGGACACATTTCGATATAATCTGGGATCCTTTTGCAAGTGGAGAATTTGTGGGCCAGCCATATATAGTTCAGTCTCCTTAATTTTATTATGCTGGTTTCTAAGAGATCTCATAGCCTCACTAAGCTTTTGCTGCTTTCCACCTGAAATATGGTTTCCAAATGCATTCTGATCCAATGGTCGTTTCTCGTTCACATCTCGATGGATCGCGTTAATTTCCATCATGACCAAAGAACCAATATATTGAATCTTCTTTGATGGCAAAATAGTGAAGCAGGAAGGTCTTAAGTCCTGCAAGGCAGAACCTTGGGAGAGTGCAAAATCCACCAACTTCACAATCTGCCTAAATATCACCAAGCTTTCAACTTTGTCCACATTACAAGAATGAGATTTGATCCATTCCCTCAAGCTGATTCCACCGGTATGAGATTCTGGAGAAGGAGATCTTAGAACCCCAGGTGAAAAATTCTGATAATTTTCCCGACTTGAATTTGCATCCGCAGTAGAAGAACACGCCTCGGCGTCATAACCAAGTTTGTCACCATTTTGGTCCATAACTACACTGCAAGCTTCTTGATATCTACTAATGATTCCATTTTCCTCGAATGTTTTCTTCACAGGTAGCTGAGAGAAGCTAGCTCTTGATACAGTCTTCAGTTGTTTTTCGCCAATGACTAGTGCATTGTTTGAGATGATCTTGTCATCATCAACTCTTGGATTTGAAGAAACTTCATCTGGGTTTTGTCCAATAGGCTTACTTGACAAACGCCTCGTGTTCTGCATCTTGAACTCCCCTTTGATTCTCAACAAAATCTGATCTTTGTCCAGGGACACAAAATCTCCATGTGAATCTTTACTCATGAACCCATTTGACAAATCATACTGATATTTGCCATGGATCCTATCTAGAGCTACTTGGGCTATCTACTGAAGTGAAATTTGGATTCCTAGAGTTTCCTATTCTCAACTCAAGCCTGGCGCCATCAATAGAAGTGCCATATCTATTCAAACCACTGTCCTCCATTATAGCAATATAATCACTGGAAAACTTTTCTAGTCAAGAGCTTCTACCCTAGGGAAACATCAATTTTGGTCCAAAATATATACCCCAATTATTAACTTCAAATAAAAAAAAATGAAATTCTTTTGCTGAAGTCTCTGTTCTCCTTATCTCAGCATTTACACCCATTTCATCCACATAGACTTCAAATCAGCATTTACAAGATCCTATAAGAATCAAATTTTGGAATAATCACTGTTAAGGAAGATAGATATTGTCGAAATATTAAGGCATTAAAAGTATCCTGCTGATCTAAAACAAGAACAATTTTCTCATTGATAAGATAAAGAGAACATGACCCAGATTTTGAGTGTAAATATAAAAGTTTGGAGATTAGAACAACAATGCAGCAGATTCCCATGAAACCCAGATGTAGATTCTACTCTAAAACGCCTACATATACAACACAAAGAATAATAATAGCAAATAAAAAATACGAGTTCCCACAATTGAAGACACAAACCAGTCTTTAGACTTGCTGTAACTGAATAAAAATGCCTTTATTTATTTCACAAATTTAAACATGTATTTTAGGCATGTTTGATATGAGACCTCTCTAAATCATGAAATAATGAGAAATTAACCAATTACTGTTATTGAAAAAAAAAAAAAAAATTCTGCTTACGCAATATCATCATTTCAATGCAATACTAACACTTAAACCATCAGTATTCAAATCTATATGGTTTAGAAGATTGCCAACATAAAAAGAAGGATAAAAATCAGAATAAACAAAACAAACAATCACCAATCTTAATCAAACTCAAACCAAGAAAAAGAGGAACAAGAAGAAAAGCATTATTACCATTCAGAGAAGCAACAGAGAGAGAAATGAAGAAGAAGAAAGAAAGGGTGTGAAAAGCATTTTCTTTAAGCTTATAAAAGAGAAACCAACCCAAAAAAGCTAAAAAAAAAGCTTTTGTTGGGACTTAGAAACAAGGAGAATCACAAACTCTTGAGTGAGAAAAAATATCTTCTTTTCTTTTCTTACATAGCAAACAATTTGGTTTAGCCAAAGAACGACAACTAACACCAACAAAAATCTCCTTAAATTTTGCATATCAAACTTTGTCTGTTACAATTAAAAAGCTTTCTGTCATATCTCAGCTCAAAATCCGCCGAAGTGAATGAGGCTCAAAGATATATTGATTTTGTTATGAGATAACAATTAAAATTTGCTTGTTTTTTTCTTCCTTAGAGAAATTAAAAATAATGTCGTTTATACATTTTTTGGTTTAGTCCTCAGAAGTCAGAGGCTGTTTATGTGCTTATGTCTGGCAAACAGTGCGTCCACGATATCAATAACCTGTTCGCCAAATTAGCAGCTTCCACGTTGGATAACATTTTAATATTACTTTTTTGCACGAATTCAACTGTGGGCCCCACAGAAATTTTATCTTGCAAACCAACGGTGAGATCGGATGCCACGTAGTGATGACTGTACTAATCTTGGAGTCAGTGTGAGAATATCTCTGACATGACGACATTCACTCTCATGTCGTATGGAAATTGGGCCCACGCAGTGCTTGTGGCCCAATGGAAACTGACAGCAGTGGGGCCTATTACTTCCCGATTGAAGAAAACAAATGGCGGCCGTTGGATCTGTTTGTGGGAAACAGATCAAAGGGTTCCACTAGTGTTTTATTTAATAAGTTATTTTCTTTATGGAGATGGTTTTGTGTTAATAATAGTTAATTGGACGGAGAGTACCGGACCACGTAGTTCATAGAACGAGTGACGGTTATTTGGCCGGAGAAGGTCCTGATTGGCGACTGTCACGCGCGAGGGTGATGCCAGCCCGGCCCCACTATGGCACCCATAGATTCGAGTTAATTATGCTACCTGCCACAATTTTCACATGTGGATTGATTTATGCCACCTCCTAAAACTGTTGCAAAATATGCAACGGTTTCATAACTTGAAATTTATGCACTGACCAAAATACCCATACACTAGCCCTCTCACGTTCTCTATTTGAGCCGTCTCTCTCTCTCTCTCTTCCAGTCGTCGTCGTCCGTGACCTCCGCCCCTCCCGCTCATGCCGCCACCGTCACGATTGGCCTATAACCGATCTGAGCATTGGCCTAAAGGTTCCCACCACGGCCTGAAGCTCTATTGATCACGAAGCCTCGACGGATCTCTACGTCGCGAAGATCTTCAGGCGTGAAGCTCAGGGGAGATCACTCTCCATCGCGACCGTCGCGACCTCCATTGGAGTCGACGAAGAAACGAGCTCCCGCCATTGAGGAGCTCGAGCTTTGCAGTGCCGATCTGACACCATACAACGCCGCGACGAAGACGTCGGTGAGATCTTGGTCGTGGGCCCGTCATGGAGAGGAGGAAAGCACCCGAAGCTCACGGATCTGCAAGTGCCGCGATGTCCTTGAGACGCAATGATGGGATCGGCACGGGTCCAAACACGGCGCGATATTCCTCCGGTGACAACGACGCCGCAACAAGGAGCCGATGCAACGTAGATGGCCAGATCTAACATTTTGTGATTCTTTTTATTTCCTGATGTTTGTGGATTTTTTTCGAAACAGTTTTTAGAACTTTTGTTAATATTGATTTGTGGATTATTTAGATTTTTTTTTGAAGTGTTCCGGCTGGACGACCGTGGTGCCACCGGTATTGGCGGTTATCAACCAGTATTGTAGAGGATGCTAGTTGGTAAGAGGGCTGGCGTAATGACTGAGAAAATTCTAAACTTTAAATAATATAATTTATGTATTTAAGTTAAAAAAATTTTTAGAAAATACTATGTTATATTTTTTGACTGAAGGATTTATGAAATTAACATTTGTATTCTTAAATTCTGTAGC
Source organism: Morus notabilis (assembly GCF_000414095.1). Classification (NCBI taxonomy): domain Eukaryota; kingdom Viridiplantae; phylum Streptophyta; class Magnoliopsida; order Rosales; family Moraceae; genus Morus; species Morus notabilis. The sequence goes on along the minus strand of NW_010360862.1, from coordinate 72,240 downwards.
AGATTTCTTGCTAAGTTTATGATTTACGATCAAGTAAATTCGATCGATAAATTTTCACCGTACTCTAAGGCAGAAGAATTTTTAGTACATATATAGTTTGAGAATCTTAATTCTAAGAATCTCCAAGCACAATATGATGTTAGCAGCATATAAAAAGAAAACGCTCTGACATTTTAAAAGAAGATGAAATCCTTAATTGCCAGACAGCTAGGTTAAAGTCACAAGATAAATACCTATAGTAGAAGGGTACTATGTGAGCGGGAGTTGACACCATAAAAAACAATGTCATTCCTGGGATATAATGCAGAAATCTAAATTTAGAATTTGTTCAGTCTAGAATTAATTTCAACACTTGAAACAATTCAAAATATTACGCGAGTAAAAATTTAATGTAATATCGAAGTAGTCGGGGATTAATATTGAACTGTAAATTAGCAGTAGAAAAGGAACCGTCAGAAACTAAAATTTTCTGTCGGCTAAGTACTTCCCTACAGTCAGTATAAATTTTATCTGATGCAAGAGAAATTTAAGAGATTACACAAAAGTACAATGGGTAGGTTAGGATTTGGTTGGATGAGATGTGATGTGATGGTAGTGGTTGAAGAGAAATTATGACAATCTTTTTCACTCTTTTCTCTCATCTTGGCCGGCCATGTTAGGAGGTTTTAGCAAAAGTTTTGGTTGCTTGAGTGTGCAAGAAGATTTCATGATGAGAAGTGATGTGATGGTAGTGATTGAAGAGAAATCATGGCATACTTACCCTTTCTTTTCTCCCACCTAGACCGGCCATGCTTAAGGGATTTGAACCCAAAAATTTAGTTGATTAATGGAGTTGATTTGGTGCTAAAAATGATTACCAACTGGTCTATAAATAGAGCCATCATAAGTTAGGCCTCACTTTTACTCTATTCTTTTCTTCTCCGCACCAAAACCGGATTCACTACAATTCTAAGCCCCCCAAATTTTCTCCACTCGCCCTCACCAAACCGAGCCTTCCTCTAGTCCACATACACTCAAAATTTTTCATATATCTCACCATAAATCTTAGCTTAAGTTGGAGGAGAAGAGGAGGATTTCAAAGGTTTTCAAGAGAGAGTTCTTTAAGGGTAATTTCTTGAACACTTCTCCATTATTTTTCTAGCCAACTTTAAGCTTGAAATTATAGATGTAAATTGTGGTCCTTAGAGGCTATGGTTTGTAATAAGGGTGTGTGATTTTTAAGTTAGTTTTGTGAGTTTTGAGGTTAGTTTGATTAGCATTATGTAGTATGTTTATTGTTGGTTAAGTATGCCTATTTTGGGATTAGAGGTAAAATTTTCTGGTTACTTTGAACGCGAAAATGAGGATCCTAGAGTGAGATTTTTTAGTATTTATAAGTTTAAACTTATGGTTCTCGATGTGTTGAACGTTTTTTCGTGATTGTGACAAAACCCAATTTTAACTCTAAATGCAAGTTTTAAGCCATTTTGTAAAAACGGGATAGGCAGTCTAACACAGTTTTGGGAAAAAACTGCAGCCACTGTTTTCAGCCAAACGAGGCCTCTAGAGGCTGAATTTCAGTTTTCTCTAAAAATGAAAATTTTAGATCTCGACGAGGCGAATAATTATCATGAAAAACATATTTTTAAAATATGAACCTAAGATATAGTAAAACACAGATTTCAGAAACTACACAGTTTTAACTAAACAAAACTAACACAGAATTGGTTTTAACAAAGGGTTATCAAAGAACCCGAGATATGATTTCAGTAAAATACTATGGTTTTAGACCTCGCTTGTACGAGGAATACCCGTGAAGAAAGATTTTGAAAATAAGGTTTCTACAACATAGTTTCACGGTGGTTTACAAATTAACCGTAAAATGACTTGTGGAATAGTTTCAAAAGTCGGTAGTCGAAAAGAGATTTTATAATGGGATTTTAGTGCTTGTAACTAAATAAGTGAGTAATCAGTTTTATAAAAATAAAATTGAATGATAATTTCTTTTAAAAGCTTAATAGTTTTTGGGCATGATGGGCACTTGCGAGCTAAATATGTTAGGCCCCTAGAATTTTAAAGTTAGATGCGGGGTCCAATGCCCGTATTAGTTCAACAGCCCCGTTTAAGTTTAAATTTTCAACGGCCTAAGAGTTAGAATGCCGTGAATAAGTTTCTAGGCCGAATTGGGCCTTAATACCATAATTTGTCCAATGAGGAAAATTATGGAGAATAAGTTACTATATTGAGTAAATGATTTTCAATCTAGACATAAGTATGTTAAGGGCAATTAAGGAAAATAAGATTGTGAGGATTTAATAAATTGATCCTTATAGTAAATTATCCTTCAGTAAAGGAAAGGATTACATGCCTTAAGTAAAGAGCTTGATTTCCTTCATAAGCTGCTAAAATAGAATAGCAAACGACAGATAATCTCACACTCTCAATGGGTGTTCATTTTGAGAAGTAAGCAAGTAAGATAATAGACTGTTTGGTGAAAAGTGGATTCTAGCTCTGTAAATCAGATAAGTAGGAATCTCGCCTACAGTATGAATAGATTTTAAAGAAAAAGTTACACATGTTTTATATGCATGTTTATGCTTTAAGTATTGTATATGATGTCATGTCATACTACATACACCTTAATAAGTCAAGAGGAACTTATAAGAATAATCTCAATTGAGTGTCACCCCAGCCTCTGAGAGGGAGGCATTCAGTTCAGTTATAATCACGGTGTCATGGGGGACCTTGTAAACCCTCACGTCCCGATGATTGCGCGTAAGTGGTACGAGCACTCGGGCCCATCAGTAAGCAAGATAAGATAAGATAATAAGACTATGCTAAGACATCATAATTAAGTATGATCAGCTCATGCATATTTATTCATGTGTACTTACAGTTATTTTGTGAGAGATGGTTCCTACTTACTGAGCGAAAGCTGAATCACATATGTTCATGCTGTAGGTAAGAAACCTATTAGCAATTCTTGAAGGGCAATGGTGAGCGGCGGGCGAATGGTGGAGATGGGAATAGATACCGCTCATAAATATTTCCGCAATCAATTTTACGTTATAAATAGTTTTGCTAATTATGATTCGAAACCTATATGTTAAATGGTTTTGTGGATTATGGTTGTTAGTGAGCAAACTTACGGAGTAAGTATATATATATATATATATATATATCCATATGCTTTGATAAACATATATGTTAAGATTTGAATATTTGATCAAGAAAGCAATTCGTAACATATGTCGTATTAGTAAGTTTTTTTTCTAAAAAGAATGCTACAATATTTCTACCGCATTTTAAAAAGAATGCTACAGCATTCCTATAGTATTTTAACATGCTGCAGCATTCTAAGTAGCATTTATAAAAAAAAAAATGTTTCACAAATTTTAAGAAATCCCAGTAAGTACGAGTTAAATTCAGTTACGGTGATGGCCACTCAGGATGGTCGTCATAGCTGAATACCAGTACCAAGATGGATACCGACAGTTACCGATTGGTAACCGGCTGGTTCATAGCATCGTCGGCGCCGACAGTATTCGTGGATTTTCAGCTCATGCATATTTATTCATGTGTACTTACAGTTATTTTGTGAGAGATGGTTCCTACTTACTGAGCGAAAGCTCAATCACATATGTTCATGCTGTAGGTAAGAAACCTATTAGCAATTCTTGAAGGGCAATGGTGAGCGGCGGGCGAATGGTGGAGATGGGAATAGATACCGCTCATAAATATTTCCGCAATCAAGTCGTATTAGTAAGTTTTTTTTCTAAAAAGAATGCTACAATATTTCTACCGCATTTTAAAAAGAATGCTACAGCATTCCTATAGTATTTTAACATGCTGCAGCATTCTAAGTAGCATTTATAAAAATAAAAAAAAATGTTTCACAAATTTTAAGAAATCCCAGTAAGTACGAGTTAAATTCAGTTACGGTGATGGCCACTCAGGATGGTCGTCATAGCTGAATACCAGTACCAAGATGGATACCGACAGTTACCGATTGGTAACCGGCTGGTTCATAGCATCGTCGGCGCCGACAGTATTCGTGGATTTTGGTTGTACATGTGGTTATCGGGCGGTAACTGGTATTCGGTGGATTTTTTTCTTTATTTTTATTTTTATTGTGATTTGTGGATTTTGTCAATTTTTTTTTTTTTTGCTTTTACATGTATTATTTGTGATTTTTCTATATTTTTTAGGTATTTTGACGATTACTGTCGTTAATACTGATGGTTGTCTGCTGAGAATCTCGGTTGGATAGCAGTTTTGTGGCAGTGCCAACCGGTCAAGAGTTTGGGGATATGAGTGTTCAAATTCTAAAAATCGGATAAATAGTGTCAACAAATTTTTTTTTTTTTGCTTTTACATGTATTATTTGTGATTTTTCTATATTTTTTAGGTATTTTGACGATTACTGTCGTTAATACTGATGGTTGTCTGCTGAGAATCTCGGTTGGATAGCAGTTTTGTGGCAGTGCCAACCGGTCAAGAGTTTGGGGATATGAGTGTTCAAATTCTAAAAATCGGATAAATAGTGTCAACAAATTAAGAGTTCAGCAGCATATGTATCTAAATTCTTAAAATGGAGACTAACGATGCCAATAGATTAAAAAAGTTTGGACACTTTCTAAGTTCTTAAAATATGGACTTAAATGTCAAGAGTTATAAAGTCTTGAGACTCATGGCGCAAAATTCCCAAAAGAAAAGAAAAAAGACACGCTCATGGAACTACAAACGAAGCTTACATGTGAACTCAAAAATGATACGATGTTCCTTTCACCAATTTTCTCATACGTAGGGGTGTACATTACCAATGTTCCCAAAAGATATACTTATGGCAGCCAAACATCATTACCATCTAATTTGTTCTTTAACTCAAACATCATTACCATCTAATTCGTTAAAAGAACAAAACCCTCAACCATGGAACTATAATCGGTGCTTTGCTTATAAGTGCACTCAGAAGGGCATTTTTTAGTCTAATTCACATTTAGGAGTAAACTCTTGTCACTTTAACAAATACCTACAAGCTCATGCTAGCCAAAGCAAAAGCTCAATCAAATGAGAGTAGTATTGATTAAAATACCCACAGATGGACGGAGGCAAGGTAACAAATTAAGAGCAATGAATGAGCAGTGACAGTGATTGTTGACGAATCTAGAATGAGTCTACAAATCTGTATCATTTAAAAAAAAATAAAAAAATAAAAAGAGTACTTATACTCTACCAATAAGAAATTAAGAGCAGAGATGATGAGCTTTATAAAGAATAACGATGATGAAGATAGAGATAGACAAGAACGAGGCACCAAATCCGCAGTGATGAATTAGCAATGACGGTGATCGGTAATGACTCTGTAACCATCTTCAAATCTGCACAGGAGGGAGCAGAAAAACACAAGAAAAAAGAAACAAAAATCACTGTTGCCTGTTTGTCCCCAACCCCACAAGAGGCAAGAATAGATGTCATTTTAACTAGCATATCTTTTCTTGTGTGATCTAAGAACAGTCCTTGATTTACTAGGATAATTCTTTCTTTGATATTAAAGCTCTGAATATAAAATGTTGAACAAAACAGGAATCTAACACAAACTTTTGATCAAACACCACACATTAAAGAATGCTTCGAAGTTGCACAATCACAAGAAGAAAATAGAAGAGTCAAACACAAGATTTTTACGTGGTTCAGATTTGAGATGAACTGCATATCCACGGGGACCAAAAGTCACAAGTTCAGTATATCGAACAGCAATTACACACTCAAGGATATGATCAGTGCTACTGAAACCTCTCTGTACAATAACACAGTTTCACACAAGAAGAAGATGACAATCTTCCCCACATTTCTCCTCACATTACACCCTTCACACTCTCATGGCTTCTTCATATCTCGGTTTTGCCAAGTATAAGCACTAAACAGTTAATAAACTCCATAAATGCAGGCAAAGATCCAAATAATAATAATAATAATAATAATAATAATAATAATAATAAACACTAAGGACTAAATATGAATGAAAGAAATAATAACAATAGTGGTTTTGTTATCACCATAAATTACTAAAAGACAAACTCTTGTTGGAGGAAACTTGGAAAAACATGAGCTTGCGGTAACATTCCAAACTCAACTTAGGAAACCATGAATGACATATGAATGCAAAAGGCAACATTATTATTTTGTTGTCACCATAAATTACTAAAAATGGCTTTTTTTAACTCTAAATGGGTACTGGAATTTCTGGAATTCGCGTAAAACCCAAAGAAGTAAACCTTAAAATTTTAATTTATACTCGATTGTTCCGTATTGTTTTTATAAATGATCAATTTTGAACTTCAAAAAGACTAACATGCCCTTACCAAAAAATTTACACAAATAAAAAAGATCTCCCGACTTTTTTTTTAAGTATCTGTTTGGCATTATTTTTAGAGACTGCTTTTAATTTTTTTTTTCTTTTTAAGAAGTTACGACGTGTCAGGTCTTTGGTTATTTTTGTCCAGCAACTTCTAAAAATACTACTCAATAATATAATTTGAAAAGCATGCTAAGGTTACTTTTACACAGCAGCTTCTGCTGTTATTGATTTAAGTCACTAAAATAACTTTGATAATTAAACTTACTTCTCAATTTATCTATTTTATTTATTCCATAACAAAATAAACATATATTTATATATTTTATTTAAAAAATTCTAATTTGTAACAAATATATTGTGCTAAATTTTACTCAAATATTTTTAATAATTTCAAAATGTTTCAAGCTATTAACATTAAATAAGAAATTTAGTAATTTATTTTCTACAAATATTTTAACTAATAAATTTAAAGTTATATATATTTTTAGTATTTTAGTTTAAAAGAAACTATAATTATGTGTGCTAAAATATGTCTATTTTAGTTATTATATATCTCCACAATAATTTTATACCTAATTTAATAAACACATAAATTTTTATTTCTGATATTCATATCATTTTTGAAATATATATATATACACCTACATGATTATGATCACAAGTCACAATAACTTTTAATTAACAGCACAACAATAACAACAACAAAAATATTTTAACGGCACAATAATACCAAACTAACTCTAAATTTACTAAAAATTATTTTTTTTAGAAAAAGAAAAAGTGAAAACCTTCTTCGAAACCCCTTAGGGTTTTCTTCCTTTAAGCTCCATCTTCAAAGGGCTTGTTGCGGCGAGGAAGTGGAGGCGGATCAAAAAAGGGCTTGTTGTGGCGACTAAGAAAAGTGGGAGCCGGCTTGTGGCAATAGCACACTTATAAAATAATTCTACGTTCATTGTGGCATAAAACATAAGTATCATTAAAATAATTATTATGAATTTTCGTAACCTATAAAATATATATATATATATATATTTTTTTTTTTTTTTTTAAAAAGGCAACTTCACTATGTGTAATTTTAGGTTGGTGTGTAATTGCCGGTACTCTGCTAGACTACACTTAGAATCATTCTACTTTTAGAGAATTAAAATGCAAACATATCAATTTTGTGGAAAATTTATCCAAATGTCAGAAGTGTTGTACAACCTAATTCACCTCTATTTCTGAATTATGCAAACATAGCACTCGTGGAAATTTTTCCATATTTCAAAAGTGCTGTACAACCTAATTCACCTCTATCTCTGACCAATTAATGTTCGCTTCTTTTTTTAAAAGAAAAAAGAAAAGAAAAGAAAAAACCCCCCACTTCTGGCCTCGAGGACCCCCCGCTTGCATACTTGAACGACGGCACAAAAGAAAAGCCAGTAGCATGCAATTTCTGGCAAAGAATTAGTAATTATTACTATAATACATAAATCTAAGAAAACTACATACTAAAACCGGCCTAGCTTTTTTCAATGTCTCAAATTTTCTATCCATACCAAAAAAATAAAATGTTCATAAATCCTCTTGTTTAAGAAAAGCTCACCTCAAAACTTCACACTCAACAAAGTATATAATCAGATAATGTATTGTTTAGTAAAGTAATAATTCAACGAACTAGAGACAGAGAGTAAGAGAAAGAGGCTCGTTGTATGAGATCACTATAAATAAAGAGGAATTCATTTCTGAATTCTTATGGAGCATCAAATAGGCAGTTTCTGCAGCGTCAAAACATTTATTGGCATACATATCAAATGGGGAGGTGAAAACCTACTCATATTCTCATAGGAAACATAGACGGGAAACAAGGGAAAGCAATTTATAAACAACAAGCTCAACCGCAACTACTAACTTCGGAGAGGCAAAAAGTAAAGAAATTATCCCTAGTTTACCATCTCTCTATCCCCTTGCCTACAAAAATACCACACATGTAAACAAATATCATGGAGCTCTTCCTCCTTTAGTCAGATATCCTGATCTCCACTCCTAAAATGTCCTTCACCATCTCATACGTAACGAATGCGATTGCAATTGATGGCACAACCTGCGAGATTGAAGCGAAATCAAACAATGTCTTTCTTTAGCACGGGCAGTAACAATGTATGAATTCATCATATTTTCTTATCAATAACATTTACTCGAATAACATTTACTCGAATCAAGGATTCCAAAGAGTAAAAAGTTCAAAATGGGAGTTATTCGTTAAAAGATGGTCATCTGCTAAATGATTACATGATTTCAGAAACCGTGACCTGTGGAACTTTACTTTCTAGCAACCAACCTTTATTATTAGTTATCACTGAAAAACCTCAATTTTTCCATTAAAAAAAGGTGAATAAGAAAAATCCTAAACCTCAATTTGTTTATTAACCAGTTAGACCTGATCTCATAAGCAAGTGTACCTGAAAATAGAAAACAACAAAAGGATTAAGACTCACCTTGACAGAATTGGGGATCAACCCCTTGTACAATGCCCCAAAGCCCTCATGCCGAACAGTTTTCCTAAAGGCATCAACCATGCCATTGTATTCAAGTGGAGCCTTGCCCCTTCCATCACCAGTAACGACAGAAGCAGCGTTGTGCCAGCCCACCATCTGCATTCTCCGTCGAATAACATCAAGAGGGTAAGCAACAGTCTGCCCAACAGTTCCAGCAGCAGCTCCACAAGCCAGCCGTGTCGTCACACTCAACTCATTCTCATCAACAATCCCAAACGGTTTAGATTTGATTAACCAATCCTTGAGAGATTCATAAACAGCAAAGTTGAGACCAACATATGGAACCTGCAAGAAACAATTGAGAATAAGTTCGACAAAAACAGAAATTAAAATTGGCAAACCTTCCAAAAGTTGATCTAAAAGCAATTGAAAGTGAACGTAATATCCTATCATGCAAGAAGTTCATAATTCATCTATAGTACAGACAGGTCTCTCCCTAGGGGTCATTGTTGGCTCAATAGCAAAAGCATCGGGTTATCAAGTAAGCTTAAAAAGGAATAGTATATCCAATTATATTGGAGAATAAGACAAACTCACTTAATTGGGAATAGTTTAGGCTAACGTCATTTTACAGAAAGCTCTCTTCCTAAGAAGTGCAACTGCAAAGTGATATGCTCAGTTGGGGGATTATATCTCAATGCAATGTGCCGTAGCCTATTTAGTACCCATTCAGTGGCATAAATATCCAACCCAAGGAGGCCAAATTTTGATTTCAAGAATCTGCCAGTAATATATAAGCTTCGTCCACTTGTGTGATCTCAACGAACCACTTCAAAACCATATATATTTCGTCCTTCTGGTGATGATTTCTGTCCCCTGTAACAAATACATGAACTTTGTTTCTAATCTCAATCCAACAACAACCAGGGACCCTCTTCAGTCCCTTTTCTTTCATTTGTCTTCTTACTTCTGAGACATTCTGCCATCTACTAGCTGCAGAATGTGCATTAGACAACATGACATATGAAGACACATCCTCAGGATCCAAAGCCAGAATTTTGCGTGCTGCCAACTCCCCCAACTCCACGTTAGAGTGGATCATACAGCCTCCAAGTAATGCTTTCCAAAAACCAACTCCGGCCTCAAATGACAAATCATGAATAAACTCTTCAGCTTCTCTAAAATGTCCAGAGCGGGAGAGTAGGTCAACCATACAAGCATAGTGCTCTGATTTTAGCAAGCTGGGGTTCTCACGCCTTAACCTATTAAAGTATGAGTAACCTTCATTGACCAGACCAGCATGATTACATGCCCATAATAAACCTAGAACTGTGACATCATTAGGCTGACAACCTGATTCTTGCATTTTTTCAAAAAAGATAATAGCTTCATGCCCTCTTCCATTTTGAGCATAACCACAAATCATGGCATTCCATGATACAGTTGTTCTTTCCCTAAGCTTATTGAAAACCAAAAGGCTACTTTCCATGCTTCCACATTTTGCATAAAAGCTTACAAGTGAATTGCTAACAAACACATCAGGCTTGCCCAAGAACTTCACAGCACATGCATGAAAGCTTCTACCTATTCCAAGGGCAGCAACATTAGCAGCTGCAGTGATTGCACAAGGAAAAGTAGACTGATTAGGTATTAATCCTTCTCTAAGCAGCTCAACAAAAAGATTCAAAGCCTCTTCATTGTGGCCAGTCTGGCTGTACCCACCAATCATTGCATTCCATGAAACGATGTTTCTCTGGGGCATCAATCTAAAAAGATGATGTGCATCTTCAATCCTGTTCTTTTTTAGGTATCCACATATCAAAGTTGTGTAAGAAACAACATTGGGAACTCGGGTATCTTCAAAAGCTTTACAGGCATCCTCAATCACGCTCAACTTGCAGTACAAGTCCACAAGTGCACTTCCCACAAAGACATTTTTATGCAAACCTACCTTTGTCGCACATGCATGAAGTTGCTTGCCTACATGAACATCTTTTTGAGCAATTGATGAACGAACTAAAGTGCCAAATGTAAACTCATTGGGTCTGATATTTGATGCAAGCATTCTTGAAAAGAGATAGACAGCTTCTCTATCACGGCTCCACCAAACAAATCTCCCAATTATGGCAGTGGCAGATACCACACTTAGCTCAGATGCTTTGTTGAACCATTGAAGCGCATCTAAAAATGCATTTGATCTAGAACAAGGGGAAACAGCTTCTGATTGATTTTGCATAGATGATGTTGCTAGTCTAAAGGCACCAGATCTTGTATTTTGGTTTTCAACGAGATGGGAAGATGCAGATGAGTAAGTTTTCCTCTGAATGAACTGGGAAAATGAAAGGGATTTCATGTGTGAGTTTGATGGGTATTCTGGATCTTGGGGACTGAAATTCAATTAGCTAATTATAATGGCTGCATTAATCTATTACCCCGTTGACCCCAAATGTAAGATATGTATATGGATCTGGTAACGCAATGGAACAAAATAACTAAACTAATACCTAACAAGATTCCAAGAACAACATTAAGGAAACAAAAAGCAAAGAGCGAACACATAAATGAAATATCAGATGCTTCACTTCCAAAAATAATAAGTGGAAGAGATGGAAAATCCTAAAAGAGCACCAACAATCCTCAAGTGTGCCTTAACATGTACTCCTCATAGCTTTTGTTTCTTTCTTACTTTTATTCTAGTACGTTGGTGAAACATAGATGATTAGAAGACAGAGAAAAAATTACTTACAACTCCAATAACCGAAGGAAGCCAGCCTTTGTATAAAGCACGTGGACCCTCCTCTCTAAGCACAGTTGATAGAGCATGAAACATTCCCCTGTACTGATATGGAGACTTCTCTGTCTGTGTAGTCACAGAAAAAAGAAAATCAATCCATGTGAAATACAGAAGCTAGAAAATTATAACTCCCTAATAATAATGGATCAAAACGAAAACTTAAGCACCTTAAATCAAAACAATTCCCATGTGGTACGGTAAAATGAAACAAAATAAACTTCGATAGATATCTTCTCCGACGTGTACAGGATACAAGCCATATATGTTCCCTTCAGATCAAAGGAATGAAGTGACCATAATTAGTACCTGCACGGTTATTCTTCCTCGCACCATGTCCATTGGGTATGTTGCGGACATGGCAATAATACCAGCACAAGCTCCAGCTCCAAGTCGTAGGAGAGGAGTCAGCTGAGCATCCTCTGCACACAAAAGGAAAAGATGACTTAGAAAAAAACTATATTCCCACGTAACACCTTATTTCAATCTTCATGGCTGATGCCTGAAATTCAGGACAGACATAAGATAATTTTAGCTATATCATTATCATCTCTAACAAGTAACAAGTTATGTTCCAGTAAGAGGTGCAAGAAGGGACCAGACCCATAAGTGGCCTATGCCCGGCCTAACAAAAGAAAAGCCTAACCTGGCTCAGCCAGCACTGGGGAGGGGAATCTTAAGGCCAGAATAGGCTGGACCTATGATATGGCTGATGGGTAACACTATAACAAGCTAAAAGGAAAAATACTTCTAGCTAAAAATATGGTATTGAACAGTAAAGACCCATGATGTGGAAAAGAAAATATGAATTCAACTTCCAGCTTAACTTATAAAATGCTATGTTACTTTAAACTAAATAGAAAATCAAGAAGAATTTCAGAATTAGCCTAGTAGCATTTTAGTGGGGAGACTAGAAGCAATGTGTCAAAAGCTAACCTAAGTTTCCAGAAAATATTCAAACTACGAGAACCACAAAATTAATACATAAAGCATCAAGACATGACATATTCTAAAGCTCAACATACCATTGCCGGTTTGTTGACGATACAAAAGCAATATTCCGCTGTAAAAATTGGCAAAGAGTGATCATAAGAAGGGAGAAGGAAATGAAAATTAAAGATGCAAAGTAGAGTTATCCTACAAGATATATGGAAAAAGATGGATAGAGATCAACAATTCTACAGTAATACCTAAATTAGTGAAACTGTGTTTAATATTAAAGAACTATGCAAATTACTATATATGCTCAAACCATTTTTACACAGTAAAATCATGAACTTTTTGTTTTCAGACACAAAAATGAAACATTTAAATGCCTAGACGGCTATGAGTCCCAGTCATCACTTAATATAAAGTGATAAACACGTATCCCACAGACATCATAAAGTAGATTCCTGGAACACAAAAATCACTTCCCCTATTTGATGAATCAATTGTGAATAGCATCTCAAGGATAACAAACAACTTTCGTTTCCATACATGACATTATGCAAGCCTAAACGTCTAAACCGACAGAGCACACTCATATGCCATTGAAGGATTTCACACCACGAAAAATGGCATTTCAAACATTTAGCCAGTAGCTACATAAACAAGTTGATGATAATACTTCATACAGAAGTAAAAAAAAAAAAAAAAAAAGGCAGTGAAATTTGAAGAAAACATACTTAGAAGCTTGCTCATAGCTGAAAAACTTAACAGCAGAGTTTGGGACTATACGAGCACAATTGGTTCCATTTCCTTTAAATAATCCACGGAAACCTTCAGTTCTCCAGATATATTTTAGGCCTTGAATTGTTCCATTGTATTTTATGTTATGGGGATTCTGAACCTGAAGAGTATATGAACTAATCAATGCGTTGTGTATAAAAAGGGGGATGTGCAAAATAAAGAATGCTACACTATATAGCACACACATACATGTGTATGTATGAATGTATATAAATAAAACTACCAAAGAAAGTACCTGTAGCAATATCTTCAGACGTTCTAAAGGAGCAACGGCTGTGCGAGACCTGCACGGCGTATTAGAGAAAACCCTCAAAAACTGAACTAAGTAGTTGCCTTCAACCCCCAGGGAAACTAATTCAAGTAAACAATGACATCCAAAAAGCGCACCCACAAAAAAAAAAGAGAGGATAAAATGACACAGTACTTTCAGTTGTTAGATCAACCAGTTCACAGTTAAGTTTAAAGTTCAAAAAGAAAGAAAAAGAAAATCAGTAGTCAAAGGTCAAAAGTCATTTCTTAGAGCTGATTCCACATTTAATATTTTCTTGATGCAAGAGCACCCTATTTATTAAAAATTTTAAAATCTCAACCGGAAAAACATTTTCTCTTTAAAAAATATTTGTCAAAGCAAAGTGGAAATCAGAAACTTTCATGAGCAAGTTCCAACAATACAGAAGGCATAGCGGTAAAGACTCCAGAGATCTTACTTATCATCTCTCATTCTAAATTCAATAAGATTCAATAAACCCTAAACGGCTAAACCAAAAAACCAAACAAAAAATCCATTTCCGACCTCAAAAAAAATCCCGTCAACGATGTTACACCAGAAATTAAAAGAAACACCACATATTTTCCTCACCACCATAATCAACAAATAAAACTGAAACGAATAAGAAAACAGAAAACTTCAGCCGCAATTTTCCGGGGCAAAAAACCTCAAATTTCATCAGCGAACAAAGCAATAATCGACAAAGACCGGAACTTACACTCCTCCGGCGACTCCACCGGCGACGAGAGACTTGCAAATGCTGAGGACAGCATAGTTCGGCGCCTTCACCACAGTCTCCCGAGCTCTGGCCAGCTTGGCCTCCTCCGCCAGATTGACGATCGTCGAGACCGCGGATTCGCTCTGCTTAACATCCTCCGAAGCCATTTTCGATTCGAACTCGGCTATTAAACCCTAGGTCGTCGGAACACCTGATCTGAGCTTTCCGGCGATAAACCGACAGCGGTATCGAGAACTCCAGTGAATCCTATGGGAGCGCGTGGGCCTGCCGCATTCCCTTCGTCGGCGCAGGGTGGTCGGCGGCGTCCGACGGCTGCGATGGTGGTGAGAAGAAGTGAGAGAAAGCGAGGGCAAAAGGCGAAGCTACGAGCGGCTTTCTCAGGCTTCAGAGTGACGGCGTGGGTTTTTTAGGTGAGAATTTATATATACGGACAGAGACGAGAGAGAGAGAGAGAGGAGAGAGAAAGTGGCTCTTATGATAGTCGTAGTCGCGAGTGTATGATAAGAGAAGGAAAGACGCTGTAGTTGGTGGACACGTGTGAGGGGAGAGGGTTACCTTATGCTATGTTCGGTAGGAAGGAAAGAAAATATGATAGAAAAGAAATATGGAAGTGATGAAAATAGCAATGATAGAAAGGAAATTATTTTTGTTTTATGTTGTTTGGTATGAGAAGATGGAAAGAAAATGAGCTTACCTTCACTTGTTTGGTATTGGAAGTTAAATTGAGAGGAAAGAAAAAATTTTACTTATAAATTACTTTTATACCCTTAGATTTTTTGCTTGGATGTTGATGGAGAAAATGGTAGTTTAGTAACTTTGCTCATTTTAATGAGTTGTCCCCATTTTTTATTCCATTTTCTGCCCACTTGTGGAAAGAAAAAAAAATAGTGGGGCCCACAAGTATTATTTTTCACTCCATTTTCTCTTCCTTTATCTTTTCTCTCCTATCAAACAATCTACATTTCCATTTTCCCTCCCAAAATCTCTCCACCTTCTTCCTTCCTTCTACTTTTCTTTCCTACCAAACACACTCTTAAGGCCTTAAGTACAGACATTTGAGGCCTATTTGGTTCTGTTTTTGTTTTCATTTTTCACGTTTTCCAAGAACCAAAAAATGAAAATGCTCTGAGGGAGCCGTTTGGCAGCATTTCTTGAAAAACAGAAAATGAAAATGTTATTTACTTTATTCATAAAAACTCAGCAAAACTGAAAACGATTGAACATCGTTTTCAGTTTTCCATTTTCATTTTCTTTCCCCGACCGATGGACCATTCTTCTCTGACTGCACCCCCCACCCCCACACCCAAGCTGTAATCGTAATATAAGCCCCAAGTCGCAACTTGCTCTTCTTCTTCTTCTTCCAATTCCAAGCTGTAATCGAATCTCAATCAAAAAATCAACTCAAATTCCTCTGCCCCCCACTCGTCTCCGCATTTTCTCCCTCCTCTCCCGCCTCGACCTCGTTGCCCCTAACCACCCCCTCCTCATCTAGAAATGGGTTTTCGTTTTTTCTTGTTTTAGGCCCCATTTTTGGGTTGATTGATGAGGTCAAGAAATGGGTTGATATGTTTATTTAATATATTAGTAGTTTAAATATTATTACATGTTTTTAAAAATTAAACTACCAAATACAATTTCAGTTTTTTTAAAATTGAAAACAATCTCGGAATAAAACTACCAAACACATTTTCAGAAATGATTCCACAATGAAAATAAAAATGTTTTCGTTTTCATTTTCATACAAAAAACAAAAACGTTTTGGAACTAATTCCAAACGCACCCTTGGTGTTTGGTTTATTTTCATCTAACTTTTTTTTTCTTTTACTTTTAAAATTGAAATATCATTTGTATTTATTAATGAATAATTACAGATGTTCACGCAACCCATCAATTAATATGTGAAATCCAATCCCATTTGAAATTTTGGATTAGATTAAAAAAGTTTTGGATAGGATAATATTAAAATTAAAAAAAATTAAAAATATTACTTAAAATGGTAAATAAATAATATGTATATCACTCTATTAAAAAATAAATAATTATCATTTCATTTATAAAAGAAAAAATAAAAAATCATAATGGCATCCAATTATTTAGAATGATAAATAGACAAATACAAGATCATAATAAATTGTGTATTTCCTCAATCGGAGAGTTTTAGATTGGTTTGTGTATGAGTATTTTTCAATCTGAATTTTGTATTTTATAGATAATTTTTTTAAGTTTAGTTTTTTTTTTTTTTTTTTTGAAAAAATCTTTGTATATGTAATATTCATATTTAGTGGCAAGCTTATATTATCAAGCTCTTACCCAGTCCATTTATATTACAATAGAGATTTCATTTTAGAGTCTTGGAGAATCTATTTTGTCTAGTAACAATTTAAAATTTGTTGAACAATTTTATGTAAGGTTATGATGTTACAAATTTTGAATTATAAAGTAATATTGATAAATAATAAAGATTTCGTATAGATGTTTAATATAATTATTAACTTTAGAGGTCTTAATCTGTGAAATCTATAAATCTAATCCGTAAAATCTAATAGATTTTGCATTAAATTAGAAAAAGTTTTAGATTGGGATTTTCTCAATCCGATAATTTTAGATTGAGTTGCGAATTGACCATTAATCTACGGATTCTAATCTATGAACACTCTTACTGTTAGTCTTCGTCTTGACCTACCTTGTGGTGGGTTTGGTTTGAGAAAGGAGTTGAGTAGTCCTATTATGGCACACACATTGTTCTTTGTTGTTGTCGCATGTATGTTTACCAACTTCTCGTCTTTTCTGTCGTTTTGGTTCATTGGCGTTGAAGGGCTTCACTCTCCTTGGTTTTTTCATATTTTGTCTTGTGTGTTTTTTATCTTCCATTTGTAATAACGATAGTTCTTATCTTGATTAGTTTTGGTAATTAATTTGTTTGTTTAGTGTTTGGTTATTGTTTTTGTCTGCGATATATGTTTTTTTATAATTTTTACGTAGCCTTCATTCTATATATTTCTCGAGACTAGTTGATAAAAAAAATTTCGTCAGTTGTAGATGCTTTATTAAAGAGATATATGCATGCTCAATTTTTAGTGTATTTTTTTGGGTGATTTCCTTTTGTGACGTTTAGTACATATTATTTTTCTTTGAGTTTTTTTTTTTTTAAATTTACTTATGAAATCGATTATCTGTTAGTCGTGTTTCTTATAATCATAACTATGTACATGAATTGGTGCTTATATTACTTTTTCATATTTATAATGTATTATCGGTCCTCTATATTTTATAAGCGATATGTAGTTAAGTATCTAAAAATGAATATCAACAGTTAAAATGAAACAAATGTACGTTTAAAAGACAATAAAATAACCCTTTTTTTCTTCTACTGTTTAATGTTATAAACATCGTCAAATTATTATTTTTTTAAGAGGGATTTTCATCAAAAGTGATAGAAATGATGCAATTGACGCGAGTAACCTCAAAATACAAGATATCTTAATCATTAAAATAATCGATTCTACGAGTGAATTTAAATGACGCTTTAGGAAAATATACCTACCTTATATGAAACACTAAATTTGGAGTGCACATAAATTTTTTAAACAATACCTCTATAATTGATGAAAACTTCTAAGATTAGGTCACTTTTATTTTATGTTGCTTTTCAATTTCAAATTTGCCTGTTAATAATCTTTGAAATTCTGAAATGTTCGTGTAATGTTCCTTCGGTCCATTTCTTTGACTTGACGTAGTAAATATAAGTATTAATTATGAAGGAAATATTACTCAATATAGCAAACTTTTTTGTTATTTCATCAATCAATCGATACCCATAGTACCGACAATAATATTTTTTTTGGTAGAAAGTACTAACAATAATTTTTTAGGTAATGCAAGATCCCACAAAAATTAGTTACTCGGTCAAACCCATCTTTTTTGCATAATTATATCTAACATATGTCCTTTTATTTTATTTTTAATTTTTTTACATAAATACAAATGCTATTTGCCTTCTGTAAACAAGAATTGAATTTGAAGCACGGAAATTGACTAGTTAAATTGTGGCAAGTGCTACGACCAGGTTCAGGAATTGGTTTTTCTTTTTTCTTTTTTGTATTTTTCGAAATATTTTAACTACTATAGGACAGCCGGCAGAGGAGTACTCAAAGGGATGTTTGTTTTTTGTATTTGTTCATAATTTTAAATTACGATTCATAATTTTTTATAGTGTTTTTCTTTTATAAAAAATACACGTAAAATGAGAATAATTCTGAAACTATAAACCAAACGTCCACTAATTGGTTGAAAATTCATTATCATCCATTTCAAAATAATAATAGTTAACATATAAGTATGGAAATTCATTATATCCAAAATATTTTTCTGGCTGATGCTTTTTCTATGGATTATTATTATTGATGTCTCCTTGAATTTTAGAGTTATTTTTAGTTTACTTTTTAAAATTTAAAACTCTCATTTTATCCTCTAAACTTTGAATTGTTTCCACTTAACCCCCTTCTGTAACAATTTCTGTTAAAAATATATATTAAAAAAAGAGAATAACGTAATCACGTGGGCTTTCTGTTTGGTTTTCTGTTAAAAAAAAAGATAAAAAAACATATAATCACACTTAATCCTCTCTTTATTCTGTCTATTTTTAACAAAAATTATAATAAAAGATGTTAAGTGAAAACAATTCAAAGTTCAAAGATAAAGTATGAATTTTTAAAGTTTACAAGATAAACAGAGAATAACCTCAAAATTTAAAGGACACCAATGAGAATAATCTTTTTTTTTTTTAATCTACCTAATACTTTATTTTATTCACTTACGGCAAAATTCTTCTCGTTCTCTTATAAATGGTTGCTGATATTTTTCATGCTATCTGATTAACGATGTACAATGTATATAATATGGTTATCCTATTAAGTATATCTGTATATGAACACATTTTTTTTCAGAAAAACTACAAATATTCCTCTATTTTGGGTCAATAACACAAAAAGTATCTCATTCTTAATGACAATTTTAAGGCTCCGCACCCGCCCTCTATAAAGAAAAAGCAACAATACACAGCTTAAAAAAAGTTTGAAGTCATGCGGAGTCGAAAAGCTTTTCACAACAACAAAATTTATATTGTCTAATTCCAAAATTGTTTGGAATATTCCTCCTACAGCCAAATTCGATTGACAAAATTGTGGAAATACTATTAACAGGAAAAAATTAGCCATATTTGTGACTAGAGCATGTGATATAAGATATATTAATGAAAATGTTTTTGAGTCCTCAAAAACAGTTGGCCTCCAAAGAGGAATCCACTCCCAAGCCCATGTATTACTATATCGTCAACAAAAGGCAGTTTTTTCATCTTTGACCTAGTTGGAGTGTTTGGTTGCAATTTTAATTTTGCTTCCTACTAGTTTAGCTAACATTGTGCTTTGCAAGGAAATTTTATAGTGTTTAATCTCTTGATGCAGCCAAGAAAAAAGCTCTAGCATCTCTAATTTTAAGTTCAAAATGGTTTAAACGCTGCAACTTAAATTTCAATTTTTAAGGTTATCTCTTATTTTGTTTTTCCTTTTTGATCATGTTAATTTAAAATTTAAAATAAGATAAGATTCCTTGATTTGAATACTAGGGATAAGTTCTTTTGCGTTTGGTTGGAAGATTCGTGTCATAGTTCGAATTATGATTCGTAATTCGTTACAGTATTTTCTCTCACATAAAATACACGTAAATTGAAAATGGTTCTAAATCATAATTCTGAATCCATAAATCAAACGTTATGTAAAATCTAATTTTAAAGTTGGCAAGATTCTTTAATTTCAATTTTAAAATTATCTTTAAAGAGGATTAGTTGTACTTTTTATATTTAAGTTGATTGATTAATAAAATTTGAGAGATTGTAATCTCTTTTTGCGTGTTTTTTGGTATTTTATGAACCAACGAATTACCCCCACTCTCATTTTTCGGTATTCTAACAAATAACAAGAATCTAATAACGTCTTATAGGATTGATTACCCACGTTCTGCCGAATTAAACTAAGAGCGCAGTCGCCGGCTCATTCTTCAACAGGCACGAAGTGAATTAACGGATGTTGAGTTTTATTTTACGCTTCCGCTATATCATGGAAAATGGCCGCCTTTCAGCCCGTGGTTCCACTACCAACCTTGCTGAAGACGTGGTTGAAGATAATCTGTTTGAGCCACCGCCAATTTTTGAGGAAGACCCCTTCGATAAAGATGTTTTCTTGAATGATGTCTTTGTTCTTATTTCGGCAGATGAAGGACAAATTTTTGACATTGAAGATGACGTCAAATATGTTGAATTTGGTCCAATCTTTAATGATTTTGACAGTGAAAAGGAAGATCAAAAAATTAATTTTGACCCAATCTTTGACAATAATAAATGAGAAGATGAAGAACCAGAAATAATTTTTTCTCCAACATTGTACGACATGGAAGGTGAAGAAAACGAAGATCTCATCTCATGTTCGGGTACAATCAAAGTATCATTTCAGTGATTTCTTCAAGTTATTCGCAACAACTCTCGTATCAATTGAAGTTATTTCAAATTTTATCACATTTAATTTTTTTATTACAGTAAAAAATTCTCACATAAAATTATATTTTAATTTAAATTAAAATTTTAAATTAATAAATTAAACGGACCCTCAAATTCGATGACGAATCTTTCC
>NW_010360862.1:0-50837 GCF_000414095.1 Morus notabilis | reverse complement strand
TCCCTAACTCTAAGGGAATGTTTCCCAACTCTAAGGGAATGATGCAACCAAGAAGAAACTCTGGTATCACAACAACCAAATCTCTTGTTGGAGTTAAATTCTGCTTCAACTCCAAAACTCACAGAATTCTCAAGAAATTTCTTTAGATTCTCAAAAATTAACCTTTTTCTCTCGCTAAAACTCTCTCTCTCCAGATTCTAATGAAATTGTTCAAAATGATGAAAAGGATCCCTTTCTCTATTGGGATACATGTATTTATAGATTTCTATTTCTCTATTTCGAACTTCAGTTCTAAAATTGCTGTCCACGTCAGCTTATAAAGTTCAATCTCAAAGATTTTATTTCACATTTAGGGCTTATTTTTTTGAGTGAAAAATTCAAAAAAATGCAACTCGAGTTACAACTTTATTCGAGTTCATGTTTTTTTAAGTTTAAACTCGAGTTTAAACTCGAGTTCAAACTCGAGTTTATGACTAAAACTCGAGTTCAAGTTTCCCCTTCAACTCGAGTTCAGAAACTCAAACTCAAATTAATGAACAGTATTTTTTCTATTCTTAAAAATGCTATAACTTTTTTGTTTTAATTCTGATTGAGATGATTTTTTTTTATGCGTTGACAACGAAAAAATGAATAAAATCCGGCCCATATACCCTATTAAAATTTTTCATCAACATTGAGTTTTTATTAAAATACTATCTAAATATAAATTTAAATTTTGACTCACTCAAACATAAACTCAAAAAGATTCTTATCTCAAACCATAACTCAAATGTACACAACCAAACACAAACTCAAGACTCAAGTTACAAGTTCAACTCAAGTAATAACTCAAATATTCAACTCAAAAATTATACTCAAGTTAAACTCTAAAAAAATAAGCCCTTAATCTTCGGCGTGGCTCCTATGAAATTGAGTGCTGTTGGTCTTTCCTTTTTTTTTTTTTGTTTAGCAAACCTAATGTGTTTTTACTCTTTTTTCCTCTTTGATTATGTTAATTTCAAATGTAGAATAGGATATGATTCTTTCATTTGAATACCATGGATAAGATGCTTTAACTTAAATTCCAATTTTAGATATATAGGACAAGATTTTTCTAATTTCAATTTCAAGATTCTCTATTTAAGGAGAATTAATTGCACTTTTATTTTTTAGTTGATTGATTATTAAATTTGACAGACTATTATCTCTTTTTGCTTTTTTTTTTTTTTGGTATTCTTTGAATTAAAGAATTACTCGTTTCCTCAACAGATCTAAACTTTTATCCTATCCTTCTGCTACATCAAAAAGTGTTTAAATAACAGTAAAATTTGACGGTATTAGTCAGTCATTTCAAAGAGTAGGATGCCGGATGGTATTCATGTTGTTAAAGTCAAAATCTATGAATGTTTTTACAATGTGATATTATTATATATACTAAAGGGGAGGCGGGATTCCCTATTCACAGACTCACATTTTACTGTTTTTTGTACAGTAACATTAATGAAATTATGTTTATGTCACGTGTCCTTTGAGTGTGAATTGTCAATTTTACCATTTTTTTCTTATCTTTTTCCCTTTCTTGTGCATGGGCTTTTGCGTCTTTTGATCTAGGATTGCCACGTGTCGATGCCCGGTTGGCCGAAGGAAAAAATGGCGGTGCCCACCACTACGAAGCTGCTATCTTCCCCTGCTAAACGCTCTTCTTTTGCGCGTGTTTTTCACGTGCGTATCACAGCCGTTGAAATTTTTTATCAGACGGTTTCAAACCATTTCCGATTTATTTTTAAAATTTTTATTCTTTATTATAGTTATTTACAATTTTGAACTGATTTGGAGTTCAATTTTATCCGTTTTACTACCGTTTTGTGCTAAATTTTTTATATTACTTAAATAAAAATACCATGAATAATACAATAAAATTAAATAAAAATACGTATACTAAGGGAAAAAAATGTACATTGTTCACACACTCGCAATTTACTATTCATTGTGTAGTAACATTCTCAAAATTCCGCTTCTGTCCCTTGTCATTTGAATGTGAATTGTCAATTATACTTTTTTTTTTCCTTATCTTTTCCCTTCCATGTGCATGGGCTTTTGCGTCTTTCGTTCTATGATTGCCACGTGTCGATGCCTGGCTGGCTGAAAGAAAAAGTGGCGGGGTCCACCTCTGCGAAGCTAAACGCACTACTCTTGCATGTGCTTTTCACGTGCGAATCACAGCCGCCGAAATTTTTGATCGTATAGTTTCAAACCATTTCCAGTTTATTTTTAAAATTTTTATTCTTTATTATAATTATTTACTATTTTGAATTGATTTGGAGTTTAATTTTTTCCGTTTTACCACCATTTTGTTCCAAAATTTTCATATTATAAAAATTTATATACTATAAAAATTTCTAACTTTTAATATAATACAACAGTATTTTTTACAGCAACGCGTAGGCTTGTGGCTAGTTTGTATCTAGATACAAACACGATTTCATAAAAAGGCGAGTTTTGGTTTTGTAGTTTAAATTTTCTTTTGTATAATTTACAATAAACTAATTATTAGTCATATAAAAAGGATAAAGATGTAGTCACTCGTTATATTACTTATCTAATTATTAGTCATATAAAAAGGATAAAGATGTTAAGACGCAGTCACTCGTTATATTACTCATCTATATTTCATTCATAGTTGACCTAAAATCTATGCTCATGGATCCCGCGATTATTATTGCCGATTTGGTAATGACTAGTGGCGAAACAAGCATTTTACCCTAGTAGGGGCAGATTTATATATATTTTTAAAACATAAATAACATAAAAAAAAATATACAATAAATTATATTATAATATTTTTTAAGAACTATTAAGTATATATTGTGAATTTTATTATATGAAAAAATATGCCACTGTAGGGTTTTGTGTCGAAACTTTAGATTTTGTTTAATATATAAAAAGGTATTATTATATACCTCTTTTATTTTGATGTAATTTCGATCAATTTAGTGTTCATAATTGTGCATTACCAATAAGAATACTCTACTATAGATTTTCTTTTTTTCATTTCAATATCTTGCACTTCGAAGAGATAAAAAAACCATACTTTATATTTTATATTTGTCACATTTATAGATTCTGTTTTCAAAATTATGCTCCATTCTTATATTTTCTTGACCAACATTTAATTTAACTACAAAAAAATCTTAATTAACGCCGTCAATAAAATAAAAGAATTAGGAAAAAGAATTATAAAATGTTTAGAATACTCAGGTATTTTTCTAGTCAAAATCAAGCTCAGCTAAAAGACATGTAAATTTAACAAAGATAATATAAATGGGATGTAGTAAAAAATATAAGATATCATAAAAGGCATTACACTCGCTCGTGAGTAAAATGAGTAAACTTGTTTATAAATGAAATCTAGGAATAAAATGAAGAAAAATGGTAAAAATCAAGGGGTATATACGAGAATATAAAATTTTAATAGGAGCAAAATAAAAAGTTAATGTTTTTCAAAATATCAAATTTTTATTTTTAAAAAGTGAGTGAGGGCGGCAACCCCCACTCAGCACCGTGTGCCTCCGCCCTGGTAATGACAACACATATTTTTTTTACTCAAGCAAACGAGACAAATACTCCTTAAAGTGCATGAGTTTATATTTTTACTCTTTATTGTAACCAATATACTTTTTAATTAAATAACTATATTAGTCAAAAGATGATTAATTAAGAATAAAGAGTAAAAATGCAGACTTGCGCTCTAGGATAAGTTCAACAATTTTCTCCTTTTCTTATTATAATTTGTGCGGGTGTTTTTGGAATCCGTCAAATCCAAACTAATCCATGGTTTAGAGTTGGATATGGATTGGGAATCCAAAATCCGAAAATTTGGATTTGGCTCAATTTGCAAAATCCATGGATAAGTTAAGTTTTAATTTTCTCGGGAAATTTTTTTTATAGATGTTGCAAACTTTGAACTTTAAGGTAGTATTGATAGATGATGAAGACCTCATTTTTGTATCGATGTTTAAACTTATTAACTTTAAAGATCTTAAATTTGTGTAATTTGTGAATCCAATTTGTAAAATCTGATAGATTTTGTATTAGATTGAAAAATATTTGGAATTAAACACAGATTGAAATTTGTCCAATCCGATTGTTTTGAATTGGATAGGGATTCTAATCAGTAAACATCCGTAATAATTTGTATTTGAAGTCTCTAAACGCATAAAATAAAAAAACTCTAAAATCAAGGCGAGCAAATTATCAAATTGAATTGGATAACCTACCAATCCAATTTAATCAAAGCCGATTACAGGTTTGGTATCCGATGCTTATTTGTAAAAAAAATAAATTTTTATATTGATCCAATTCAATGTCAGCTGGATATCATAAACTCATTTCACTGGATTGAATTGAAAAATAAAAATCCAATTGAATAGGGTTAGATTCACCTTTTTATTTATCAAATCCAATGATCCGAACCAATCTAAAGCCTCGTTCATTTCGTTGATTCGAGTTTAGAATTCGAGTTTTACTATAGTAAAAAGCTCTCAGAAACAGTCACATTCAACTTTTTTGCTACAGTAAAAAGCTCTCACACAACATCACATCTCAACTCGAATTAAAAATTCGAATTAAAAACTCGAATTAGCGAACTGAACGGGCCCTCCATTTGCATAATTGGGTATAATTAAGAGTGGAAATGAAATCTTTTAAATATTTGCATAAAACTTCAAATTATAAAAAAATTATGGAGCAAAATAAGAAAAAAGGAAGAGGAAATTAAAAATTTAAGAAAATATATATAATGATGTAACTTTTGTTCGAGGGCACTTGGGCAGCTCCCTCCGCCCCTGTCCAATAGGGTGGTAATTTTACCCACCAACCTCACCAACATATGTAAAGGTGTTCGCAGCGGGGGGGTTTTTTTTTTAACCTCCAATTAAATTAAAAATAATTTTTTCTTTTGGATGGTTTGATATTTCGGACAAAAATTAGATTGAACTAAATCACTCATAAACGGTTTGGTTTGGGCTGTTTAAACTCAAGACTACAAAAGTTTTAATAATTCATAAAAATAATAAAATTGTTAATTAATAAAAATAAAAAATAAGACTCAAATATATAATATAACTGAAAAATAGTGAATGTCTAACAGTTCACCATTTAAGGTTTTAATACAAACTAGCAAAAATATAATAGGGTGTATTTTATAAGTATATGGCATTTATTATGACAAATTAAAATTAAAATAAATATAAATGCATTTTAAAAATAAAAAAAATTATATATGTATATTTTGGACGGATTATTGAGTGGTTTGGAGAGTCCAAACCACAAACTAAACTGCCTAAAAAAATTAGATTAAAAAACCGACCAAATCGTTTAATAACCTAAAAATAATTAACGATTTTGTTCGGTTTAATTTGAATTAGACGGTTTTCGCAGTTTGGTGGATTTTTTAAACACCCCTAATCACATGCACCGGCTCTTGTCCGAGGATGATAAGTCCTTTTAAGGTACGATGCAAAAGACCCTCACCCCGAGGCTGTCCCATTTAATTTTTTATTTTTATTTTAAAAATTATGATATTAACTCAATATTTGTATGTTTTTTTTTTTTTTTTGGTAAATGCTGGTAATTAGGTCTTATCTATCGTTGAATTATGTGATTCTTATTATTTAATTTGGACTTTTGAGTTTACCTAATTAATGAATTAAAATTTGAAATAATAGAAGATATATCTTGATAAACGGGTAAACGTGGGATAACCCGAACCCGTGATGGAACGAGTTACCTCGATGGGAGTAGAGAGTGAGGAAAGTCATCTCGTCCCGCGTAAGCTAAATTGAACTAGTTTTTGTATATCAGTTAGATTGGATTAACTTTATAATATTTAAAATGGTGTTAGGCTAATTGATTGTATACAAAAATATTAGCTTGGATTTAATCGGATGTTCACTATTCATAATTAAACATTGCGATATGTCTATTTATTAAAAAAAAAAGAAACATTGTGGATATGTTATTCTCTAATCATTTATGATTTTGAAATAAAGCTTAAACTTTTCATTATATTGCAATCAATGCAATTAATAGATAGGTTTTAATGATCAAGCCTCGCTGTTATGGATTTTGGCGTCAGGCCCAGAGTCTCTTAACGGTAGTCTCCAATTGTACCTAGTACCTACAAGTTTTAATTATTTCCTCATTTATCCCTCTTTTTTTAGAAACCATAAATATGTGAAAAATAGTAGAAAATAGACCAATATGAAAAGTTTAAGAAAGTATATAGGTCAATTTTTAGTTATAGAAATTAATAAGTCATAACTTGTCAAGTTATAGTTCATAACCAGATAAGTTATGAACAAACTTGTCAAGTTATGGTTCATAGTCAGATAAGTTATGGATAAAAACCGTGAATAACTTGTCAAGTTATGGTTCATAACCAGACAAGTTATGGACGAAAAAAGTAATTTGGTCTATTTATTAATTTATGTAAACTATTGGCCTATTAATTTTAATTCATCTCAAGTCTTGATCTATTTCCCTCTTTCTCCCTAAATATGTTTTGTAAATTTGAAAAACCCATTTCAATGTCATACCTCATTCATTTTATGGATAAGAAAACAAAGAGGAAAAAACAAATAGACCCTTAATCAGACCGAATTTATTACTGATAAATATCTTTTGATAAAAAATTTTGAAAAATAGTCCAAATCTAAAAAAATCAAGATTTTTCAATATATTTTTGTGTTTTGTTTTAGGATTTTTTATGTTTTCCAAAATTTGTCAACTTTTTTTACACTATGCAAGGTTAGTTATGTCGTTTTGTCAAATTTTTTCTATTCAGAAAGTATGGGGTGATGAAATTCCAATAAGTTTTGCAAACTACGGGGTATAATTGTGTAATTAACTCTACATACGTGTGCATATTGAATCTTACATAGTATATGTTTTCTTTTTGTTTTGAGATTTTACATTCCTGTATGACATAGCATTATGTATGTCTTTTAAACGTTAAATTTAATCAGAACTATATAAAAATGAAAAAGTATGCTAACAAATAGTGTTATAAATATATATATATATATAATTATTTCTTACAAATAACACATAGTACAAAAGTCAATCTTGATTTGGCGGTTAATAAAAAAAAAAAAAAAAAAAAAAAAAAACCGGCACTCTATTACTAACTTGCATGAATATGTGTCAGTTAAAGATTTGGCGCCTTATGTATTTGACAATGAAACCAAAAGAAGATTCATAACTTATAACCGTTTGGTAAAGGGATTCGTTTCCTAATTCGAATCATGATTCGTGGTTCGTTACAGTATTTTCTCTCACAAAAAATACACGTAAATCAAAAATAATTTTAATCACATGGTTCTAATCCATGAACCAAACGGCTCTAAACGATTTCAGAGCCAAGTTTCTTATCCCTTAGCAGTATCCTTGGGATCTGAACACATTGTTTGGCCTTGGTAAGGCAACAACTTCAACTGTACTAGGATTCTCCCACTGTTCCCACAACATCTAATCCAATTTTGTTTCTCATTATGTCATTGATAACTACCAAAGTTTTGCCTTGCAATGTATTGAAGTTCTATTCGGCATCATCATCTTCTTCTTCTTCTTCTTCTTCTTTGGTGCGAACATTTTTTTTTTTTCATTTTTTTTCCCTTCACTTTAGATGACCACTTGTTAATTTTTTTTTATTGTGGTTTATTGCATGTAAACTCTGGAGGGACTTTTTGGAAAGTACTGTAATGCTTGGGCAGTGAAATACTGTAGTGAAAATACTGTAACGAGTCACGAATCATGACGCGAATTCCCCTTCCAAACGTCCCAGAAGTTATTGGCTTATTTGTGTGCCTCTAATTGGTTGAATTTGAAAGCATTATCGTTGTAAGCTGTTTTATTTACCTTGAAGAGGTGTACACATGTTAGCTAACCAACTCGACAAAGAAAAAAAAGAGTCGAATTTTAATTATAGACAAAGAAAAAAAAAGTAAAGAGAGAGAGATTGAGATAGATAGAAAAAGAGCCAAATTTTAGCAGTCATTAAAGTAGAGCTAAAAATTTTAAATATTTATAGGCCCAATATTAAGCTTCCCAAACCGAGTCCACTTCGACAATGTCACTGGGCTCTTTACACATAGCAATAGTAGAGTTTAAATATAGCAAAATTTTTAAAATATTACAAAACTAACAAAATTTAATATTATTAAAATAATAATTATATTATTATTTAATATAACATGTGATATTATTATACTATTATTATGTCATTTTTGTTATATTTATAATCTTTTTAAAATTTTTGTCAAATTTTTAACTCAAGATATAAAATTTTGTCGCGTAATGTAATTATTTCTTTGGGAATTTGGAAGAAAAAGCCAAATAACATATTTTCTGAAAATATTTATAGCAAACAACATAATTTTTTTGCTAATCTATTGAACAATATGTATTTATAGTAAACATATAGTAAACACCATAATGTACCTCATACATTTGTTTAGTAAATAAATCATTTATCATAAATATGTATTTACCATTAACATATCTTAAAAATACTATTTACTGATTTTTTTAAAGGTCCTATTATAGCCAATAACATAGTTTTCTTTTTTATGGAAGCTAATAACCTAGTTTTCAATCTTTATGTTTACTAAGAGTTATTAATAAATAGTATTTTTTATTCTAAAAAAAGATTTGTAAGGGTAAAAATCAAGTTTACTAACTTAAATTTAATAAACATTATGTAAACAAAAAACTAGTAAATAATATAACATAAATTTATATTTCATGAGTAAATCTGATAAATTTTAAACTATCAAATTTCAACAAGCACTAAACGTCGGATTAACTAAGGGTATGTTTGGGAGAGTTTTCTGAAAGCTGTTTTTGGCGTTTTAGGTCCAAAATGTCTAAAAGCTGTTTTTAAAAGTGTTGGGATAATTTGTTATAAGTGCTTTGCCTTTTCAGAATAGCTTACAGTCAAAGCTAGAAATTGTGACTTTTAAAAAAACACTTTTGAATAGACTTTAAAACTTTTATCAGAGTTTAATTAAGGCATTATAAACTTAATTCCAACACTTTTATTGCTTATTAGAAAATTTAAAAATCATTTTCACCTATTAAGCTCTTTGTTCCAAATACTTACTAAAAAATCACAGTTTTTGCTTCTTTTCTTCTACTGGCTAAAAGCAAAAGCAAAAGCTTTGCCAAATAGGCCCTAAGTAAATTTTATATTTATACATTTCGATAATGAGTTAAGACCCATACTTACTAAATTTTGTCATCGGTAAATCAAGGATTTACACAACAAAATTATAAATTTACTGCTATTTACTAACTTCTTATAAATTGAGGGTTTCACTTGCAAGATTTGCATTAGAGTTTGAATTAGATTTGAAAATTTATAGTCGTACATGGGATTTCCTGTTGTTGCATGATGCACACGTAGACTTTTTCAGGGGTCGTTTGGTTGGAGGGTTCAAGAGATTTGAACCCAGGTATAGATACAAACTAGTATTTATTTGCAAAAAGTGAAAGGGGTTTGAATACCTTAATGTGACCTTTAAACCCTCAAAATAAAATGATTTCTAAACCCACATCCCCCTTGGGTTCTCAAGGTTTGTACCCTAGAAAATTACAGAATTTACCCTTAAGAGTGCATGAGTCCGGACTTTTATCCCTTACTCTTGATAAATACCATTTTATTAGTGTAATTATTTGACTAAAAATGTTTTGAATCAAGAGTCAAGGGTAAAAATCCTAACTAATGCACTTTTAAGGGGTATTTATCAAGATTACCATTTGTACCCAGATTCAAACCCCATAGTTCAAAACCCACATGTTTCAAACCTAATATTCAAACCCACTCTGATTTTTATCCCTTTACCAAATACACCCTTATTGTCAAATAAGTTAGAAGTTGAGCAAGTTTTGGCACATTGCAACAATTTATAAAGTTCAAGGGTATATTGTCAATATTAACAATTTAGGAGGTAAGTTTTCAAATGTCAAAACGTTTTAGGAACTACGATGCTAAAACCCATTAATTTGTAATTAATTAGGATACAAAAGCACATAACATCCCGAAAATTACCTGGCTTTCAACAGAAGGATTTTAATTTGACATAATAAATTTTCTAGTGATTTTAACAAATGCTACTACTGAACTTAGTATAAAATACTAAATAATTTAATATTAGAAAAAATAAAACCATGTGCATGAAAAGGAACCTTATTTTATTTTATAACGACATTTATACACATGATTACATAGCCAAGATCGAACGATTCAGTATGACAAAATTTTCCTTTTGTCCTATTAACTTTAACGTCGACCGCTCTTATGTCTGTTGTCCTTCTATTCATCTACAAGACATACTAAGTCTTGTGAGATAAACTTAGTAAGTAAAGCTTATGTTCACATGCGAATGAATGTCTTTATTTGTTCTGAAAACTTTTACTTTCTTGAAAGTTTTTCGGTGTGCTCTCTTATGCTTTTATTTTCTTTGTTCTGACTCCTGAGGATTTCCACTCCAATAATCTAGCAGGATTTTCCTTGTCTTTAGGGGTTTATTTGTGCACAAATAATATGTTCTGAGTTTTGGTTTTGTGTTAGTAAAATGACTTTGAGCTAGCGATTAACATAACACACCAGTTTTCAATAAAGCTGAATATATGCTACAAAACTATATATTCTTAAATCGTGATAAAAAAGCTTGCTTGAACATTATGTAGTAACTAAAAACGTAGTGACTTATGCATTTAGAACACGAACATGCAGACATGTGTTGTAGGTAAACACTTTACTTACCCGATATCCAACACATGATAGTTCTAAAAGCTAATGGCTTGTCTTGTATGATAGTCTGTCTTGAAATATTGTTATGGCAAAATTACTTAGGGGAAGTTTAATTGTCGTTTCCTATCTTTTGGTAAAAACCTTTTATCTTATTTCTGATAGAATTTTTGCTAAAGAATCCTTAACTTGCTAAAATTAACTCTAGCAGAATTTCTAATTAGAGAGGCTAAATTTTTAATTATAATTTAGCATTATAACCTCATACAAAAATTCCTTAATTCTCACATCATTTTATAGTCAATTAAACATAATATTAGCCTATTTTTACATGTAATTTAGGCATTATAAATCCTTATTTTAAGCATAATCTAATTGCTAATTTTACTGTAATTTCTGGGTAAAATACTACAACAAAAGATTAAGAGAAAAATCTGTTACCTTCATTTTAGAGAAATCTTTATTCTTCTTTTTACATCTCTTTCCCTTTCTCACTATTTTTCTCCCTTTCTCTCTCTAAGTTCCTTGAAATGAACTAATGCTCCGCCTATTTTTTGTTTTCCATCTCAAATTCTAGTCCTTGGATCAAGAAATGTGTTAGATAATTCTATTCATTAAGTCTATAACTAATTTTCACTCTTGAATCATATGGTGCATTGGTTTAATCTTGGCCATTGATTAAAATTCCATCTTCTAAAATAAATAAAGGTAATTTCTCATTGTCCATTAATGGTTTCCTAACTGTCAAATTTAGTTTCTTCAGTATACTTCTACTCTGCAGTGTTTTTAATACCAAAACAATTCAAAAAATGATTGTTGTGGCCTAATTGAGAATTTTAGGATTCTAAGCTCATATCCTTGAAGAAATTAGTTTCTTTCAAGGTAGAGTGAAATTTTACATTACCTATTCCATTTTCTATTTTACATTAAGGTTTTACCCAGCATTTCTTGTAGTCTCTCAGCTTTTCTCATAACAAGAGAGAACTATGCTTACTTTATGGGCACCAAAAATCCTTCTAACATATTCTAAGGTAAATAGATTCATCATAAGTACATTCTATTATATTTATCTGTTATAAGATAAAGGCTTGTATTACAAAAAAACTAACACATTAGTCCATATATTTTTATCTTTTAGACTATAATTAGTCAATAGGTAGAGTTTTTTAAAAGGATTATTTTTAGTAAGACATGTACTTAAAAAGATAGAATTGGTCATTTTCTCACGAATAAATGTCAACTTAAAATAATAAGTTTTTCGTAGGATAAGAGTTATATAAATTTTAAACAATAATTAAATGTTACATTCCAACCATGTACATAAATATATAATATCTGGTAGATTTTTTTTTTCTCTTTTCAAAGATTTAAGATTCAGTACGTTGGTCTATTAAAATTTGTACACAAGTTGATAGTAATTTCACAATATCTCTGCCTTGGGGGGAAAAAAAATCACAGTATCTCCTTAAAAGTCTAAGTTTGAACTGAAAAAGTGTCCATGAGATATGATGGTTAAATCATTATATTAATAGAACAAATACAAAATGCGGCTGTTTTTTTTTTTTTTTTTTTTTTTTTTTTTTTTTTAAAAAAAAAAAAAAAAAAATTGGTTTTTTTTTTTTTTTTTTTTTTTTTTTTTTTTTTTTTTTTTACCGTTAAAAGTAGGTGAGAAGGGGGTGTAAAAAACTTTTTATGAAATCTGTATTTAAACTATTTACATATGCTTACATATTATCATCTATCAAATTAGTACAATGAATCTAAAATGCATTCTTTGGTTAATTCATTTAACATTAGCTAATAGCATCATAGTTTTTAATTAACATCATTGTCAATCAAGGAAATAGGATCAGACATGACCAGACAATACAATCTACATAAGTTGAACTTTTTTTTTTTCCTTCCTGAAAATGTAAGTTCTTTGCACCACTTCATGGAGAGGAGTACTTGAAAAACAAGGAAAAGTGTGAAAATGCAATTATGTTATTGTAACTGGGCCTAACATAACTGGAAAAGAAAAAAGTGCAATGGTTAAAGTGTGAACGTGTTTAAACTATTGGTTTACTGGTTGTGTTGTGTCAACGTGTTTTGAACTTTAGAGGAAAAAGGGAGTCAATCATGAACT
The DNA here is from genome assembly GCF_000414095.1 of Morus notabilis. Classification (NCBI taxonomy): domain Eukaryota; kingdom Viridiplantae; phylum Streptophyta; class Magnoliopsida; order Rosales; family Moraceae; genus Morus; species Morus notabilis. Next base: position 37,923 of record NW_010360862.1, on the reverse strand, counting down.
TCCTTTCATCCAACCACTTCTTTAGAAACTATAAAAGTATTGTCTGCTTTTGAAAAACTAGTTTTAATTTAATTGTTACCCTTAATTAAACCAATTGTATTTTGAATTTGTTTTAGAGAATATTTCAAACATTTGGAAGATATAAAACTATAAAACTTTATGTTTTGGTTTCGGTTTTTTAATGTTTAAAATATATATATTTTTTGTAATTATAGCCATAGATTGAAAAGAAAATTTAAACTAAAAGGTACTTATTCCAAAAAAAAAAAGGCTAATTTTCTTTAAATTCTCCCTTTAAAATCAGTCTTTTTCCCAAATCACCGATATTTCCATGTTAATTCATAAAACTTTAGTCCAATGCCGGCACTAGGTTTGGTGCTCAATTCACACCTTGCCCCCATAAAATAATAACATGCATTCAATCCCAAGATCAATAACACATTATAATTCAGCCAAAAAAAGTTCATTATAAAAAATAAAAAAATAAAATCAATAATGCATGCAAGTAAAAGAAGAAAGAAAAATCATTTAAAAAAATATTGAAGAATGAAAAAAGAAAAGAAAAGAAAAACAAGAGAAAGAAAAAGAAAAAATGACATTAATATAGAATATTAGTGTGGGGTTTGCCATGTAGTCACACCCAAGGGTGTCACTTAAGAAAAAAAAAAAAAAAAGGGGCATCTGCGTAATATTTTTCTTTTATAGTCAAACACGGCCTGCTGTAGATGATTTCTACGTTTTTCTTTACAAGAATTCTATATAATACTTTATAGTAAATATAATTCTTAATTCTAATGTCTAAGACCGTAACATAATCATGTCAATTCTTATATTTAATTTTGTCAAATTAAAAAGAACATGATAATTAACGGAACATGATAAAATTTTGATGGTTAAAAACTGTTATTATTGGGTATTTCTACCAAAGAGAAATGTTAAGATCGCTTTTTTTTGTCACTTTTGTGACAAAGAAAGTGAAGAAAGAGTGACACTAGTATTTTTCTGCTGTAAATTTTTTTTTATGGAAAAAAGAAACATAAAATGTTGAGATATGAAGAAATTATAGTTGAAAAAAAAAAAAGAATTCCAGTTGATTGGCATGCTTTTATTGACATGGTAAGAGTTAAGGGCTGTCTACTTCATCCATTTTTCTTAGTAGTTTCTAGTAATAACAATGCAATTAATTAAGTTTCCTAGAAAAATCCCCTCAAGAAAAGACAAAATAATTAAATTCATGAGGTCCCTAAACTCTCTTCTCTTTTTAAAATTAGTCCTTGTAGTGAAAATTATTTTATCTTAAAGTTAAACTCTTAACTGTTTAAAAGTGTCTCAAATGTAGTCCCTCAGTTAAAACTCTGTTAAATTTTAGATGAAAAACGTTAAGTTAATGGTAGTTAAGTTATAAATTTGTCCCTTTTCTCCGTTAAACAAGCTATAATGCGAAGAAAGTACATAAAATTAATTAAAATTGTGAAAAAAATGAAAATATCCATTTCCGAGAGAATTCATATATTTAATAAATACATTAAATCAGCGGCAATCTATAAAAAAAAAAAAAGCACATTAAATCAGCGGTAGCTAAGTTCTAATTTATTCAATTTTTTCTCTCCGTTTTTTGGGAGCTCCTTGATGATTTTGACATCGTTTGTCATAGATGATATAATCCAATTGACACTAAAAATTTTGAGAAAAGTTGCTGCAATAAAAATTAATGGGGAAAAAAGAGGAGGAATTACTTAGGCTGAAGCTCATCGTGATTTTAGAATAAGAGGGTTAACAGATACTAAACAAAATTTTTGCTCATAGCAACAATAAAGCGCCAAAATAAATTAGTTACAAATCTAGTACACACCAACAACAATAAAGTCCGAAGAAACATATCAGAGAAAATAAAACATAAACACACCAAAAAAAAAAAGTTATACTGTTTAAGTTTTTGTGTTTAATCTCAAAAAAATAATAAATAAAGCATATTTAGTAAAAAAACAAATAAAGAAAAAAAATAATATTACAAATTTATAAGATTGTTCATTATTTAAGGTGAAATTACAAGATTGCCATAATTTTCCATCCAAAATTTAACGAAATTTTAACTGAGGGACTAAATTTAAGACACTTAAAGAATTTAAGGTTTAAGATATGACAATTTTTACTACAGGAACTAAATCTAGAAAGAGAAGAAAGTTTAGGGATCTCTCATGAGTTTAACTAAAAAAAAAAACTTTCCCTAGAAAAAGATGTATATTCAATTAAGTCTGAGAATCTAAATTGTTGTTACTTCAGTAACTATAGGAGATTGGAGTTTTGAATGCAATTAAATGAATGTGGGGTTTGGAATAAGGACCTGTTAATATTGTCTTAATGTCGGTATAGAATGCACCAAGAGAAATCTTAGCTAGGTTCATGAATGAATTTATTATGGACTTGCCATGATTATATTTTGACAGCCTAATGAGAAAAGGTTATTTCCATTTCTGGAGTTCACATTTAGTATATGGGTTTTGACAGAATCAAATTGACGTTGGAAATATGTTCTAGATTTGAAAAGAAACTACTACCAAATGCTTGGCATCTACAAAGGCTAAATCTTTCATTTTGGTTTTGTTTTGTTTTGTTTTGTTTTTTTTTCATTTTTTTTAAACAGGTCGATTCTAATATAATCGTAAATTATCACTAAATACTGTTTGATCATAGACATGTGATAGTTGTAGCAGCTTAATGTATGCAACCCTTCATCAACATTTGTACCCATGTCAAGATTCCTTCATGATAATCTTTGAAAAGATCATGTTTCCTTTTCTCTGTCTTTTGTTCCCTCCCAATGAAAAAGATATTCATTTTGGTCAGTGAAAGGGAAATTTAAAGTATTCAACATTTTGTAGCCACTAAGCAGGAAGGATACAACGGAAATCAATAGAAGTGTTAGTCATGTACAAGGACAATTATTTCTTAGGGAATGTGGGCCTATAGAGATTAGAAACAATGCACCAATCTGTCTCGTGAACATGTATAATTTTCAATCCCCCTAAAAATTTAAATAATATATATTCTAAAAAAAATTCAAAATGATATATCAAAGTTGATGACGTGAACACTAAGACGTATAATTTAAATAAAAAATAATTAAATGTTGAGAATGAATAGTATTACAACTATATCATTATGCAATCGTGTAGACTAGGTCATGAAGGATTTTATCCTCTATTTAGTAAGAGAGTAAAGAATGAATACAATTTAGGGACATTTCAAAGTTAACCCTTGAAGAGTAGAGAATGTCTCACTTTGCTCATACAATTTAAAATGGTAAAAAATTGGCCCCCATACTTTTCACAAGTTGCAACTTAGTACTTTTATAAAATGCTAAACTTAACTTTAACAATTTTAATCAAATGCGAGTAGTGTGACTAGTTGGTAAAAGGAAATATAAGAGAGCTATGACGATGCAGGGTTTGCAAACAAAAGAGTATCACTTAGGGTTAGAGCGTGAAAAAAAATATGATTTTTTAAAATAATTTTTAAAGTATATTGTATTTAAATTTACTATATTGCCAGTCACGTGACCTGTATACGATTAAAATCATAAAAAAATGTATGTTTTATTGATATAAGTATTAAAGATGTAATTTATGAAAAGTTCATAGGCCAATTTTGTACTATTTTGAGTTTTTAGAAGCAAAGTGAGATAAATCCTATTCTGGAGGCCAAATTAAAAATTAATCTTAATATTTATTTGTACTATTATTATATTATCTATTTCGCTATTTGTTAATATTTCTTTATGGTAAAGTAGTTTTTTGTTTTAAAATTTAGATGTAGTGTATTCGGTGGATTCTTCCATCATCGGAAGGAGTAGTGTTTCTAGGCTCGAAGGAAGAGGTCACCCTCTTCATATCTCCCCTCCCTTCTCTCTTTTCTCCAATCAAATAAGGCATTGGATCTCTCCCTTTACTCCTCTCCTTTTTACTCATTTTCTTCTCTCCAGCCAAGTAAACACACTATACAATCCGCTTAATTTAGAGATTCAAACTAGATAGTTTAAACTAAAATTTAAATTATTATGAGAAAAAATACTGTAATAAAATTATTACAACTGAGCCACGTTTGAAACCATGCAAATCTGGTTTAGTTAAAATAGTTGGTGAAATCATTTTATTTCAATAATTTACTTAAATTTCTGTTATAAATGAGTGGCATACACGGTTTAGAGGTTCAAACCAAATAGTTTGAACTAAAATTTAAATTATTATGAGAAAAAACACTGTAATTAAATCATTACAACCGAGCCCCATTTGAAACCATGCAAATCTGGTTTAGTTAAAATAGTTGGTGAAATCATTTTATTTCAATAATTTACTTAAATATCTGTTATAAATGAGTGGTATACACGGTCCGGTTCGGTCTCAAATAGTTAGATTTAACGCTTTAGAAAAAATACAGACCAAACGGGACAAGTACGAGTAAAAAGACAAGATCTTCAGGGAATGTTTTGGTGTGATTTAAACCGTACTTTAGACCGTATAATTTCGATCCGATTTTAGATAAAATAAAAGCGCACATTCTTAGTAAATGAAAGGATAAGGTCGGCATGATTTTATTTTTATATAAAACCGCACATTCTTAGTAAATGAAAGGATAAGGTCGGCATGATTTTTTTTTTTTTTTTTTTTTTAACAAAAAAAAAAAAAAACATGAGAATCTAGTATCTACTTGTGCAGATTCCTCTCTCTCACACAAAGATAACAACTTCTGAGTTAACGACGACTGTCGGCCCACTTTCTTTTCTTTTTTCCGTGGGAGTAGTACTTGAGTGAGAGATGTAAGTAATAGATTCATGGCTAAATGGTTGAAGAGTTAGCGGAAAGAACGCCCCTATTTGTTCCATCTGACATAAATGTGGACCCTACTCATATATCTTTTGGTGTTTATAGGGATAAATCGTCATCTGCACAAAAAGAGTTTCTGGTGGAAAATGATTGTCCTTTTAATTGGACTCTGATATTGGGGTGTTATCAGTAGCCATTCATGGTCCTTTCTTTTTCTTTGGCAGCATTTGTTACATTCTCTCTCTCTCTCTCTCTCTCTCTCTCTCTCTCTCTCTCTCTCTCTATATATATATATATATATATATATGTTTTTGTGTATATACATACATATATATTTATTTATTGTGGTTGAAATTACCTGATTTTGTTATATAGCCGACGTACTATTTCCTTTTCCCAATTAATCTTCCACTAGCTTTTCATTCTCTTTTGCCCTTTTTCTTTCTCCAACTCTAGCCGACACCTAAACTGATCAACAATGACCCAATAAAATTGTATCACCAATGTATATAATTTGCATTTATATTTTTTTGAGATTTTCTGGCACAAACGGACAAAAACAATAAAATATGTAGCTAGGACAATAGCGAACTACTCCAAGGGATTATTGCATGTGTGTTTTGGCTTTCATTATAAAGTCATCTTCAAAGTTATTTTTCCATCCCGTTTTCCAATGCATCTGAAAAAAAAAAAAAAAAAAAGTTTTCGGGGTTGTGGTACGTGACAACAACGTCTCTTTTTGGTGTTTGTCTTTCAATTAATCTGTATTATTAACTTTATCTTCTCTTTCATTTGCAAAAACTTTATCTTCTCTTTAAGCGCACTTGTGATAATTAAGTACCCACAAATTTAATTGACGATTGTTTTGACAAGATCATTTAATGAGGTTTATGTATATGTTATGGTATTGTTACCTCTTCAGGGTTTCTGTGGTCGATCTATCTAGAAATTTTATATTTTCTGCCTCTATATGTGTTTCATAAAAAGAACCGTCTTTTTTTTCTGTCTTTCCTCTAAATATTAATTAAGATTGTGAACTTGTGGTAATATTATTGCTCAATGCTAGTTGGTAGGATACCTAATTACAAGAGGAACAATTTAATATTGTACGTACCCCATTCGAGGTTCACCTGAATGCAATACATATTTATATATATATATATATAAATAAGGAAAAACAAACTATGAATTAGCTTAATTATAATATGAGGAGTCGGATTTTTGTCATTTCTTACATTTGTAACATTAAAAAGGAACAAACTAAGAATTGTTCTTCTAATGCAAGTATAAAGAGATAGGCACGAAACAAATAATTTATGAAAGAATATGACCAATTAAGCATTGGATAATACATATATACCGGCCAAGAAAATCAGTGCATATCTAGCATTGGATAATACATATATACCGGCCAAGAAAATCAGTGCATATCTTACTCCCTATAGAGCTAGCTAAGTAAGTATCAAATATATTGTCAAATGTTTTTTTTTTGTTTTTTTTAAATTAAAGACAAAGTAAGACATGGTCGGCAAAACATTTTATTTTATTTTTATGAAAAGGACTTCATGATTTAACGTGGCAAACACAGCTACAATGTCGGCCGCAATTCTATTTTATTCAATAATTTATAATAATTTGAACCTAGTAGACTAGAACTTTGAGTGGAAAAATCATCTTTCTAATGAAAAACCCATCATAAACGAAATCATTTCCTTAAAGAAAGCATGACACTTTTTTATCGTTATCATCTATGTTTTAATCAGCTCCAAAAGCATGCCTGGTTTAGAGGGCTTAATCACCAATTATAACCTTGCATTTATATTTATTATTTCACTCATCCATGCAAACAACATGTGAATTAGCGTGTCTATCTATGGTGCCACAAGTTGTTGAATATATATATATATATATATATATATATATAAGAGAAGCATCCGAGATTGTAACAAATTAAGGTGATATATATTAATAAGAAAATTATTTTTGTAGAAGCTACATACTAATTAATTAACTAGGCCACTTTGTAATTAACACGACATATATACACGATAAGTCTAGCGATAACCTAGAAAAGATCAAATTCATAACCTATAAAACTTGGTTTTTACCGTTGGAAATTGTACATAAAATAAACTCTTGCATGAATATATAAAGGATGTAGAGACTGACCAAAATTTTTAACTCTTTGCATGATCATTGCAAGGATTACACATGAGAACTTACCAAAATATTTTAAACACAACTTGCATTAATAGACATTATAAAATATGCATATACTTGCAGATTCAAAGTAGTATATGTTTAGTCTAATACCGTAACAGAAAGTTGGAAGGTATACCAACATTTCTTTCTTTCTTTCTTTCTTTCTTTTTTTTTTTAAAAAAAAAGGGGTTTGGGCAATTGTCCACTACTTCTAATTTGATTACTTGTACACAACCAGAAAATACTCGCCTTTTAAAAAAAAAAAAAAAAGCTACTCAACTTAAAATTAGTACTGATCAACATTTCCAAAAAAAAAACACATTTAAAAGGCTAGTGATTTTGAGTAGTACTGCAAAGAGTGATTGGTTAGGAAAATCCAATTGTGGGTCACAATTCATCTAAACCTTTATCTTCATTAACATTGTCTTCTATATATATATATGTCCTATATGATCCTATAGATACCTGAAATAGCTATATATAGGTGCACATATATGTATATATTTGGGGCAAACGTTTCTCACGCGGGTAACTTTTGAACATTGGTGCCCCTATCTTAATTTGTCAAAAAAAAGAAAGTTAACCAATTAAATAATGTCCATATAATATAGACCGTACGTCAACTAAAAAAGTTGTTCAACTCAAAAGTATCCTTTTTTTTTCCGGCTGATCAGAGAAAAATATCCATGCATTATTTCTATCAGTTCCTGCCCCATCACCGGCCTTAATTAATTGGCATATGGAAATTGGACTTTCCCTGTTCACATTCATCCTTTGGTGTGTAGTGGTCCTTTGTGACATCAAGTTATGAATGTTACATTATTACGGTCATGTTATACCAAAATAACATTCGTATTACATTAAATAAATGTATTATGTTTTTTATTCTATATTTTACAGTTGAAGTGTTGTCCTAATTCTAGAAACACCATGGCAAAAGCTTATATGTAATATTTACATAAATATTCTTCACAAAGTCTAGCATTTTAACGTGTTTCATATAGCTATTCTTCACAAATTATGCATATGAGTGACGTTTTAATAGCTACTCTAATAATTATTTATTAATGGGCATTAAAAACTCATCATATGTATATATAATAATATCGTTACTACATATGTATATTAGTTGCAAATGAATTGGATATTGGGCCCTCTCTCACTAGAAGTTCTAACTGTTACATTCCCATCGACACTCTCAATCAAAAAATCTCACACGAACATGATTATTTAGGAGATTTTCTAATATAGAAGAAATATGTGGTTCTCTCTAGTCTCCTTGCCTGCCTACATTATGGTGGTCCTTTTAGTAGGTCATTATTATGCACTTTTCTTTTCGTTCTTTTGTATAAAGATATTAATGGTCGGTGTAATTTTCATTGATGAAATATTTTCACAATATATATCGTGAACACAATATTAATAAAACTATAAAAGAGAAAAATAAAAACAAAGAATACATCAATTATGTCTCAATTGTATATATGAAGCTGATAAGACCTTTGGCCAACTTATAAATAATATATAAATACATATATATATATATATATGTATGTATGTATATAAAGTGTATAATGTAAATTTGACACCTCTCTCACAAACCTAGTTGAGGAGTGAGTGCTATTGACAACAACCTCCATTATAGGCATGCAAGTGAAGCACTTTGGATAAACGTAAGTTGTTCAATGTTCATCAACGTCACTCAAATAAATCATCGGCTGCTGAGGAGGACAGCACTTACAAAGTTATTGCTTCCTTGCCATTTTGGTTTTTTCCAATGTTAAGTGGATAATAATACTAATGCACTATGTATATTGCTGCTTCCCAATACCAAATGTGTATATTATCTATCAATATATGTTTCTATTATGCTCGCGGATCATTGAATTATTGAAAAGCATAACTTGTCAACTTTTTTGTGCCTTTAATTCCTCTCTTTTAAGTGGATCATATATATAGAACCTTATTCACATTGCATAAATACAGAGAGAATTTTGTAAGAAAAATACCTTATCAATTTGTTATGTGTTTAAGGAAAAAAAAAAAACTATCCTTTTGAAATAGTTCAAACCCATTAACCAACTCAAAATCATATCACGTTAAAATATTGCGATAATTTAATGAAACTTGATAAAAAAAAATATAACACTTAGAACCTACGTTCTACATACTCGTGGATAAGCTGTCTTTTACATACCTTGTCAAAAAAAATCACCCCACAAATATTAGTTTTCTTTTTCCTTAAAGAACCATTTACAAGAAAATATTCAATTATTGTGAAATTCAAAACTTTGGATATTTGCATTATTGACATAAACATGGTATCATTTGAACTATATAACTTTATAATTATTTTTTTATGTGCCCCTGATTATGGTTCATTCTTCACAATGCCCTTTAATTAATGTTTAATTAAAAACAATTCAAAATACCACCACGATGAATATAAAACTATTTAAAACTCCTCTATGTCCAATTCTGCCAATAATCCTATGGATTTGCTGACATGGCATGCCATTAAAAATAAGGTATTAAATTCTAATTAAATCTCTTAAAAAGATTAGGGCTAATCCCACTAATAGTTTCTGAGATTTACCATCAATCCTACATGGTATAAGGTTGATGAGAAGATGGCTAGTGGGTTTGATGTGACTGTAGAAACCACGAGCGATTGGGGTCGCAAGCTCAACGTGATGGACGAGAGCTCTTAGCTCAAAGCGATGGCAGTGGTTGTGAGTTATAGGCACAACACAAAGGTGACATTAGCGAGATCTACGATCAACGAACGATGATAGTTGTGAAATATGAGCTTAAAAAGCTTGGCTTGTGACGACTTGGGTACAAGGCTGTGTTTGCGTCAGGAAAGCAGAGCATTGACAACGTGTTTAATGTTAAAATTGATTTACTTTGAGCGTGTTTAGTATCAATTTCGTTTTCATTTTTCACGTTTTTTTGAGATAAAAAAGCAGAGATTGAGAAGGAAAACGCGTTTCGAGGAAAAAAGGTGAAAAAAACAAAAACAAAAACGGTTTTTGATTTAGTGTAAAATGACTTAAAAACTAAAAACGAACTTAAGTCGTTTTTCATTTTCAGTTTTGGGTGGATGCCTTTTTTTTTTTGGCAAGTAGGTGTGGGTTTAAATGAACTAACTAAGTGCTCTTAAATTAAAAATAAAAATTGTATAACCAAACGGAGTTTAGTTTTTTCTTATACTAAAAACAATCTCTTAATAAAACTACCAAACGCATTTTCAAAAACGATTTTTGTCTGAGATTGAAAACGTTTTCATTTCTAGTTTCATACAAAAAAAATAGAATCATTTTGGAACCAATTCTAAACGCACCTTTTGTTTTTTTGTTTTTGGGTGTTCTAGAGTTCTTTAGTTGTTTTTTAAGGAATAGTTCCCCGATTTGATATTAAAAAAAAAGACAGACAAAATGCGCATATTTGACCTCTTTTCACATATTTCTGTGGGCTAAGCAATTAGGTAGCTATGAGATATATAAATGTTTAGTTAGTTTCCGGGACCAAATTCATGATCATTTTTCCTCTTCTCACACAATAAATATAGGACCATGCACATATTTGTTAGGTCAAAGGTTTCAATGTACTAAACCATTATTGTTTTGACGATAACAAACTATTAATTGAGAATTTATAATAATCTTTCTTGAGTGTGAAGTTTAAATTATATAAAATATTTTTAGAACCTTAATATAATTAAGAAGTATTATAAGAAGCTCTCAAAATTTGAAGCATGAAAATGTAATTTGAGAAAATGAAAATAAAGCTTAAAAATTCAAGAATCAAGAGTTTGATAATAGAACAAAGACAAAATGCACAATTATTGATCTTTTATAGGTTTATTTCTTCTACTTACCCTTGTATCCATGTTTGAGCATATTACACATATAATTTTGATTCAAGTATTTGTTTAGTTAATTAGGTATAATCTATTTTATAATTGTTTAGAGCATCGTTTTGAACCTGAACCATTTAAAACAATAGGAATGTCGATATTCGGAAAAAAAATACTCCCCCATCGTAGAATTATCTGGGAAAAGGGAGCCCACTACTAAAAAGTTAATAACTTATCACTGTCATCCATGCATACATGAATAGGGCGTCCCCACCCAAACACAACATTTTCAAGTACATGTAGATGTAGTGAACTAAATGTACTAACAACAGATCGTAATAGATTTAAATTATCTCTCCAATTTTAGTGCTTAATCACATTATTTAAAAAATTAAAATATCTTTTTAATTAATTTTTTTGTTTTTTTTTTCAAATCACGTATAATTAGTTAAAAATCAATTAAAACACTAAAAATTAAATAACAGATTTAAGTCCAACTCATATAATATCCTATTTTCATATATCGTTGTTGAAATATTTTACATTATTTTAGATCTATATTAATGTGTCGAGATATTATATTCGACAAATTGACTACATTTTGGCAAAAAATTATTTATCAGAAGTTTAATTCCATGGATAGATATGCTTATTTGAAAAATAGATAAATAAAAAAAAGAATCTTTAAGAGCATATGGCCGTCATATCGCTCATAAGTTCTCTCTGGCCAATACTGTTGGCGGTGATTTTAAGAAAACATTTACGGTGATAAACACTAATAATGATGGAAAGCATGTAGCAAAGGATTGGTGAATAAATTCAAATTGAAATGATTGAATTGGAGAAATGAACGAAGATAAAATTAAAAAAAAAAAAAAAAAAAACTCACGATTTATAGTGGTTCAATTATTAATAAGACCTACGTGATTGATCTGTTGAGCCACTTCATTTAATGGAATTAAAAAAATTCTTCGAGGTTCCTCCCTAAGACTCCACTCTTTTTTTCTCTTAGAATTTTAATTGCCATAACTTTACAAGATCAAGAGCACAGTTTAACGTTTTTATAAAGAAATTATCACCCTTTTTGTGTAACCTCGCAATATATATACAATAATATAACACCTTACTTGTAAATGTAATTCTACAAAAAAAAAAAAAAAAAAAAAAAAAAAAAAAAAAAAAAAAAAAAAAACACAACAACAACAACACCTTACTAAAATTATAACGTGCGTGATACTCGATAGTGAGGTGATGCGAAGAAAAAAGTGGTATCATGTAGTACGAATGCTCCAAGCGCTTACAGTTGAATCATTATTGCAAAAGAAGAAAATTCTTACAAACGAAACAAAAAAAAAAAAAAAAGTAATACTCGAGAACGTAGAAAAATTCGATCCCACATATTTTCTCTCTTTCACATTTAAAACAGACACTATGATCTCAATTCACAAAAAGACGTAAATTTAAATATTGAATGTGTTTCGACGTATAAGAAGATTTCAAAGGCTTTACTAATTAAATCGTTGATATTTGGGATATATTTTACTTTGAAATTTAATTTAACTTGTTTTGGAAATGGAGGGTACGTAGACCTTGTTTCGAAAATTCCTCTATAGTCTTTTCTCAGTTAGAAATGTGGTATTATGTTGTACTTCTCTGGGGCATAGACTCCAATTCTTTATTTACTTAAATTTTAGCTTTTTTTATTTGTAGTTGAAAACTCGAATCGAAAATAATAAACAAAGTTTATATCTACGAGATAACTTTGTAACAAACCTCCTTAGGAGTACTATAGTATTCAACTTGGTCTTCTTAATTACTTATTTCTGTCTTGAATCTACATATTGTTTCTTCATAGTAACTATTGTGCTTTATAAGTTTGTTGTTTTAAGTACCTGCATACTAAAACAACAATATTGTCATTCCGATATACTGCCTCTTCGTCAATCAAATTAGAGCACTCAAAGAAATATATTTCGAATGCAAAAGTCCATACATCTTTCCATACCTAACGAAATGTGTAGATTCAGGATAGAAATAAGTAATTAAGAAGACCAAATTGGATACTTTGATAGGAATGAGAGAAAATATTAAGAAAAATTCAAAACAATAGAAAAGATATTATTTTTGCACTGTTTTTTATTTTGTACAATGTATTTTGAATTTATTAAAAATATACATTGCGTGTTTTGAATGTGTGACGGCCATCAATCCTTTAAAGCAAGAGGTTCAATAAAGGATAAGTTGTACAATTACAAATTGCTTGTGGAGTAATATAGGCGATAGTTTAAAAGAAAGACACCACCTCTCAATAGTATAAGGCATTTTAGGGAGAACTCAAAAGTAAAATTGTACTGACTTAGGCTCAAGGTAGACAATATCATACTAAATGGAGGTGCAGGTTGTTACGGATTGTATCAGAGCTTGTATGTAGCCAGAAGTTTGGCCAACTAGAACGTTCTGCCTCCAAAAGGTGGGGTAATTGTGACAACCATATATGTGTTGGTTTACAAGGAATGACATCACCTTACAATAGTACGAGGCGTTTTGAGGTGAAAACTAAAACTAAAACTGTGCGAGCTTAAGCCTAAAGTGGACAATATCATATCAGATGAAAATGTGGATCGTTACAGGATGTTACCAAAATTGTACCTGTAGATTTCATTAAAAAACTGTACCTGTAGATTTAAAATAGAGTAATTAGCACTAATTGTCGCTAAACTCTTTAATAAGTGACTGTTTAGTTTTTATTCTATTAATTTTAGCAAAATAACCCCTAAACTTTTTAAACAAGGGCAATTGAGTCCTTTTTGTTTAATTTCATTAAATTTTTGATAGTATAAATCATGTGCAGTGCACATAATCTCAAAATAAATGGCATTAGTAAACAGAATAGTTTCTTTTTCAGCAAAAGTAAAAAATAAAAGAAAAATCTAAAATAACAGATAACATCCATCAAAACTGTACCTGCAGATTTTTAAATTTATGTCAAAGTATCCTATGTCGAGGTCAACAATTGATTTTCACTCCTAAGCTGACAACTAATTTATTCTTTAGCTTATGGATAAGAGAATTTCTCTTAGGATAAAAATAAATAAATTATTAATAGTTTTTAATTTTTTAACCGTTAAATTTTTTTATAAAACACAGAAAATTTTTACATACTTATGGCGACTTCATAATCAATAATCAATACAAACTTAACTATTCCACCCTTCTTTTCTCTTAAAACAAGTCATGATCAGGTGCCTAACTTGGAGCGTTTGGGTATTGGCACAAGATATATTTCTCTTTTTTGAAAAAAAGAAAAATTCTTAATCAACCCATTATTACTTTTTTACCGTTTTCATTGCTCAAACAAATAGTTAGATGCCAATTAACAAGTAAAGCCAGAAGGAAAGACAGTTTCTAGTAAACAAAATATGAACACAGGGATGCGGAGGATGGCCATCTGTATATCTCATCTAGAAACAAGGCACTGAAATTTTTTGTAATCCTTTAATGAATACAAAGTATGTATGTATATATATATATATATTCTTTTTTGACAAGATTTCGTGAATATATAGATGCTGATTGATGGTTAAAAGGGTTAAAGTGAAAGGTTAAATATTAAAATGCTTTATTTGGACGACAACTAGCTATCAAATTAAACAGAAAATTAGGTTTACCGTCATTTTCTTTCTTTGGGGGGCTAAAAGAAATGTCTACCGTCTTTTAATCCGACTCAGAGGGGGGAGCCATATGATTCTCTTTGTGGGAAGTAAACATCAAATCAGAAACTAAAAAACAAAACAAGGTTTGACATTAGAGGGTCATGCATATAGCCCAAAATTATCAATCAATGGTAAAAAAAATAATAATAAATAAATAAATAAATTAGTGAAAGTACAATGTAAGCATTAATATTCACTTAATTAATTGACTTTCACAACCAACTAATTGTGCTGCAAAGGGTGTGCCGCCGGCTCCAAAAGTTAAACAGTCTCAAGTGCATGTGATGACTATGTTAAATCAAGGTTCTTCACATTGATTAATATGATTTAGGTTTTGCTGAAATCAGTAATATATACACGCACCCACATCATCAAAATGTTATTAAAGTATTCATCTAATTGTATAATTTGATTATGAATAAGAACGTATATTCATATTTCTCAAAATCAATAATATATACATATATGTGTATCTTTACGTTATATATATATATAGAGTTTTTTGTTTGTATCTTGCCAAAATCTCCTGCATCAATATTGGAAAATTAGTTAATGGTCACAATCTTTACTAACCATAATTTTAGAAATGTAATACGCCAATAATTGCTAAGGCGGTCACCATATAGATGACCCTTTTACTTTTAGAGAGAGAGAAAAAACCCCCCAAATTATTAGTGGATCAACTTAGCTTGTATTAAAAGAGTCTGGTCATAATGAAAAATTACACTTTCGAAATATGACCAAGTGAACAACTAAATTGCATACAAGGAAAAAAAAAACTAAATTGCAAATCTTTTTCCATTAAGTGAAAAGGACGACGGCATCCCCTCAATAAATATATATATATATATATATATATATATTAGTTCAATTCCACGTATGAGTTATGCAAGTGTTAAGTTTTAATTACAGTATTATTATTAAAAAGGGAAAACTAATTTGAGGAAATGAAAGAAAAAAGTTAGAAATTAGATGGTAAATAACGAAAAAATATAAAATTTTGGGGAAAAAGGCAAAAGATAAAAGAGAATATTAACAAGGAAAAAAAAAGTGAACAGTGATTGAACAAAGAAAATCACTATTTATAAGCGGTGAATTTCAACTAAAACTACATTGTTTTGGTTGAAACATAGTTAAATTATTGACATTTCTATATATTGTTATAAATATATATATATATGTATTACAAAAGAGAAAATGGGGGTTACATTAGTTGGTAGGATGTGCTTTAATAACTCTTCGGGAATCTTTACCGTGAACGTTTTTTTTACTCCACTGATGGGAACAATTAGTTTTAACAGTTAGATTAGATTTTTAACAGTCAGATTGTGTTGGTCTGTATTAAAAATTTACAGTGCACTACACATAAGTTTTTCTATTGTAGATCTAACTATTGAAAAATTAATCCAACAGTAAATACAAGGTTTCTACCGATGGAACAAAATAGTTTGTTCTACCGTAAAGATCTTCATAACTCTTCCCGTCAAAATTAAATGACATGTTTGTCTATGTAGTAAATAGAAGATGTACACTTTTTCAAAAGCAAATATGAACTATAGAAAATTGTATCTAGTGTCTATGAACACGACATATTTAGTGTGCACAACTTTTAATGGGGTGGTAAACTTAGCTCGTTTTACTCAATAAGATTTAAGTTGGAGTCAGTCTCACCATGGTATATGCAGAATATAGGCAATCTATTTTTTTGAATTGATACATGATGTAGGGATATCTTACCTCCCCATTATCGAAGTACACCACAGTTTTCTTTTATAATCTTTTTCTTTGGAATATATACACTCTAGTTCAATAATTTGAATGAAAAGAAAAGTGAAAATATGTGTCCCCAAATTGAATTGCAAACCCTGCCTCATCCAACCTCGCTTTATCGTATGCCGTTAGACGTAAGGGTCATGGCACCGGAGGGAGAAATGAATTGGTTAATTTCATAAATAGTCTCTAAAGTTTATTTTTAATCTTATTTTTTAAAACATTATACAGTTAATTCTTGAAGTTTTATTTTATTTCAGTTTCATTTTTTTCGTTTAAATATTTGATGTAATCAATATATGTTAAGGCCTAAAATTGAAAATATCTTAAGTTTAAGGACTAAAACAATACAACAAATAAAAGTTAATTTCTACAAATAGTCTTTAATTTTTAACTATTTTTAATTTTGCTCCTTAATTTACACAGATTCTATCAAATATTTAGCATTTAGTTAATGAAAGGATTAAAATTCAAATAAAGTAAAACTTTAGAGACTAAATGTGAGACGTTTTAAAAATTAGACCCAAAATGAAATTAAGAGTTAACTTCAAAGATCATTTATAGGATTAACCATGAATAATAAATGAAAATAACAAGTCCTGATATTAATTGGTCAAACTGGGTGACCAATTACAGGCACGTACCATAATATCACCAAATAAATAAATAAATAATTATAGGCAATTACTATTACCACCAGTAAATTTGCCCCTTCATCCCTGTAATTATCCCTTTCATACAGGTTTGCTGGAAATGGCATGTTAATTTTGTAATTGCCGCAAATATGGAGTACAACTACTAAATTCTTATCCTGTGGCAGATCACATCACAAAAGACCAAAGTAAGTCGCTGTTAGAAGGAGAAATGTTGATAAACACGAAAATAATTTAAAACCATGATATCATATCCAACCCCAAATTGCTTTAAAATAAAGACAACTAATGAATGTCTCTATTATATTATAGGTCCTCTTTGAAGAAGGAAATAAAAAAATAAAAAATAAAAAAAAGGAATATATTTGTTTAAAGTTGTTGAATTTTCACAACGCCAAAAACCTTGATTCACTTACATGATAGGATTATCACTATCAATGTTCGCAGGCGGTTAGCACGTTTTTTTTCTTCCCTAAAAACTACCAATTAAATCGAAATAAAATATTTTTTTAACAGTTTGGACGGTTTGATATTTTTGACAAAAATTAAATTAAATCAAAATCGCTTATAAGCAGAGATAATGGGAGGTGGCTAGGGTTTTCATTACGTATTGTTAATACTTAATTGCTAAAAGGAGAGTATCAACTTTAGTTATTAAATAAATTATCAAAAAAAAAACTTTAGTTATTAAATGTGATAGCTTATTGGTTTGGAATTTTTTTTTATGACCTGTAGAAAATAATATACACAAAAAAATATTCTAAAAATAAAAAAAAATTGTATGGTGTATTTTTGGCAGTTTGAGAAGTCAAAATCACTAACCAACCTACCCATTAAAACTAATGTAAAAACCACGCAAATCGGCTAATAATCTAAAATAAATAAACGATTTGGTTCGATTTGATTAGAATTGAGTTGTTTCGGCGATATGACTGTTTTTTTTTTAACATCCCTAATTATCACTCTTCCCATTCAAAAATGAGAGAGAGAAAGAGATTTTATTATATTTTTAATTCTGAAAAGAGATTATCATTCTTTTCTCTTTTTTTTTTAAGGGAAAATATCATTTCAAAAAAATATGAGTACAAATACTAAATCATACTCGAATAACCATAGATTACAAGGGCATTCGACCTAAAATAATAACTGTATCCACCAATAAATTACGCAAAGGCGAATACAAATGAATAAAACAAGACAAACAAGGATATTTATCTGAGGTAGTAGGGGAGAGAAAAGGGGAGTCCAAAGAATTAATTGAGAAGAAAGGAGTTTGAGGGAGGTTCTTTGTTCTTCAGCGTGAGTGTTAAAAAATTGGAAATGGGGTGCACCGAATCAGAAATATGTTTTAGAATGTCTTTTAGTCATTTTAATAATTAAGGGTTGCCCCTTTTATCTTTTTTAGGGGTGTGAACATTATTTCCTTCTGTCTCGTTATACAAATATTAAAGGACCAAATATGGATAAGTCCAATTGACTGAGACTAAAAGACTAATTTTAGAGTCATTCATAACATTACATCAAATCAAATTATTAAATTAGATCAGCGACACCAAAAAAGAGTGAGACAACTTCTTTTTACACAACGAAATCATAAAAATTGCAAAAAATGCAAACATAGAAAAATTAGAATCAACATCGCTTTTATTATATATTAAAATAAAATAAAAATTAAAAACAAGATAAATGTTCAGAATTACACAAATAAGATTTTCAAAAATCATGATCACAAAAGACAAATTGAGAGGGCCAACACAACTCCATTCTTTGCGTTACATTGTTAATGCAAATACGAAACCACAAGCATTTAATTCCAAGAAATTGAGTGGTTGTGTATTTTTTATAACGACGAGATAATGGCAGATCCCACCATTTGAAAACAACTCCCTTTAATTTGTTTCAAAAATTCAATTTTTAATTAGGATATCACAATGCTGTCGACAACGAATAATATACTGTATTAATTATTGAAACGCTCATTTAAAGACCTAATAAATAAAAATAAATTAAATGCTTCTTTTAAGTAAAATAAAACGATCTTTCATATATGTATAATTTTCGTTTACCAAAAAAAAAAAATGTATATATGTATACTTTTCGTTTTTCATGGCCTTATATATCATGCTCATTATTCTTCCTCAATGTTTCTCTACACAATAATTGGTTATTCGACAATTTGATAATACGGTTCGGAATTCTAGAAATATGTTTAACTTTTAACAGGATTTTATAGTGTTAAGATAGATCTCTAACTTTTCATTCAAAAAAAAAAAAGAAAAAGAAAAAACACAATAGATAATAGAGCATGGACCCCTAAAAGGCAAAAACTTTAATAAAGAATAGACTTTTCTTGGCTCTTTTCAGAGGGGAAAAAAGAAGCTTATTTAACTCAAATAGTATGTTTGTCTTTTCCACTGAAATTGGCGTGCAATGCAATCCCTTTCATGGATGAAGAGTGTGTGTACGTGTGTTTTTTTTTTTAAATTTATTTTGAAGTTATTTACGGATGAAGAGTTTGTCAATCAATCAATTCAAAATCCGTTATGATTGAAGAAAAATAAATTGGGCATAACGGGGAGAGTGAACAAGTTTTACTAGAATTTGTATCGACTAGAGAAAACTAACCAAGAAAAAGAGTTCTAGAATTTATTTTGATTTATCATTAGTTGAAACAGAAGTCATTAGTTGAAACAAAAGCCAATAGTCGAAATTAAACCACGGAAAAACATCACTGGAATTTTGTATCCATTAGTGGAAATTGAAGCCCAAAGAGAACTGTTATTAGACTTTGTATTGATTGAAAGGAAATCAAATCAAATTGAACAAAAACCGCTACTGGAATTTGTACCGAATTATGGAAATTGATGGGATATTTGGTTAAATCATGATTTAAATCATGATTCGTTACAGTATTTTTTCTCATAAAAAATATACATAAATTAAAAATAATTCTAATCATATGATTCTAATATATAAACCAAACGTCTCCTAATTCAAATAAAATAACTAAAAATTAAGCCTTATTCTCTAATTAGCTATTAGAACTTATTTGAAGTTATGACCTCGAAACTTGCAAAATGTAGCATTTAATCTTCAATGGGGTAATAATATTGTGTATGTCCTTGGGGGAGCAATTTCATAATTTCACATTAAAGATAGATTCATAATCCTTTTCCCCATTTGACAAAATAACGTTCATAGTTTGACCAAGAACCTAAAATCAACAGCGAACAAAACAAGAAAAACTAAAAATAAAAATAAAAGATATGTTATTTAATTTTTTTTTTTTCTTCTAATCTCATTTTAGCGTTTATTTATATGTCTTCTTCTTTTATAATAAGGATATTTTGTTTGTCCTTTCTCTTAAAATATTAATCTGAAGAAGATAAGAAGGAAAGGTAATAACGGCAATTTGGCAAATGCAGCTCTGAAATATTGCAGATTTTGCCGAAAATCCGTGGGCAGAATCGTCAATTCGAAAGACCCAAGAAAAAGAAAATAAGAAAATAAGAAAATAAAAGGAGAGAGAAAAATGGACGGCGATGCATTGGCAAAGCAAAGTAACGCCCCATATGGATGGATGGGTTGGCTATATAAATAAGTCTTCTTCTCATCGAATCTCTGCGTCCTCTTCACATCTCTTACCCAAGTCCCAAACACTTGCCAACATTTGTCATCGCCGTAGAAAAGAAAGAAAAGAAAAAAAAAATCTCTCTCTCTCTCTCCTCTTTCTTTCTCTCTCTATATTCCTGCGAGGTTCTTCTGCGTGCTCTGTTGTTAGAGTTTGGAGTTGCATCGAAGTTTGTGAATTCCTAACGTTTTTCTCTTCACTGTGTATGTTGTCTTGTCCACACTTCATCATCATCTTCTTCTGTTTCTGCTTATGTTTCTGTTTTTGTTTTCTCAGTCAGAAGAGTTGACTGTTTTAGCCGTTAAGTTTTCTTCTTTTTTTATTTATTTAAATGCAGGTATCGAATTTTGTTCATTCGATACTTGGAAATTTTCATCTCCGAATTCTGTTTTCGTTTTCGAAGAATTTTTTTTTTTATTTTGGTTTCCTGTGTTTGTTTTTTTGGCGCTTTTGAGGGACACTTTGGCTTCTTTCTGAAAAAAGCCTCTTCTGTTTTCCATTTTCGAAAGATCGTTCCTGTTTGATCCTTGTTTGACAACTTTCCGAGTTCGTTTTGCACGTGGTTTTTGATTCTCCTTTTCTTTTCTCTTTACTTTTATTTTTTCTTGTTTGAGTTCTAAATCTCACTTTGTACTTTAACACTTTGATTAATTACACTTGAAGGTTTAATTAATCCTTTTATCCCAATTTGACTTGATTTTTTTCTCCGATTCTTGATTTTTTCGGGGCTTTGTGCCCGGAAAATTTACGAGAGTTGACTGCCGTAAAACAAAGACAAAAGCTTCGGAATTGAAACATTTTGACTTCATTTTTTCGTTCTTCGTTTTCCCTGTAAAAATCTGTTTGTTCGTCGAGAAAGAGGAACATAAGATAACTGCGTGATTTTCAACCTTTTTGCCATATATGTCCCTCAGTACCTTTTTTTGGGGCAGCAAAGACGATTCGCTTTTTCATTATTGCTGACAATTGTTTGTTTGGTTTGTCCTTATTTGTTTTTGTTTGGATTTACCAGAAGTTTGTGAGGATGTTGGAGAAGATCATGGAAGATTTCAATTGGGACAAAGTGATGGAAGAATTTGAAGCCTTAACGAAGAACGCTGAGAATGTCCAGAAAGAGACTCTGAAGCAGATTTTGGATGAAAATGGTTCGGCTGAGTACTTGAAGAACTCAGGCATCAATGGAAGAACTGACCCAGAGAGTTACAAAGCTTGTGTTCCTATTGTCACTCACAATGATTTGGAGCCTTATATTCGGAGAATTGTTGATGGGGATTCTTCTCCCATTCTCACTGGAAAACCCATCACCACAATCTCACTGAGGTAAACTGTGAGAATGTGTTCTATCTTTTTTAGTTTAGTTTTTTTTTTTTTTTTTTGACTTTTTATTGATTATTTTACATTTTTTGCTACAGAAGTTGCTACTTACTACTACCCTTCTGAAAGTTTTTTTAAATTATTGCAGTTCTGGTACTACTCAGGGAAAGCCTAAGTTTGTACCTTTCAATGATGAATTGATGGATTCTACTATGCAGATATACAGGACTTCTTTTGCCTTTAGAAACAGGTATCATAATTTTTTTTTTTTTAACTTTTTTGGGGCTAAAGTTTTTACTGCTAGTAGCCAAACAAAGGGGAAAAAAAAATAGTACCCTTTTTGGGACTGACTCATGATATATTCGTGATTCTATTTAATGCCCATTTTAAAGCACCCTTTTGTTCTGATTTAGAAAATTCAGAGCGATCGTGTGTTGTCAAAAGCTATACAGATGCTCATCTTTTAATTCTCCTCCGTTATTTCTCTCCTGATGTACAATTTTTTTATTTTTTGCTTTTTTGGTTCCCTTTTGTGCAGAGAATATCCTATCAAGAATGGCAAGGCCTTGCAATTCATCTATAGCAGCAAGCAATTCAAAACAAAAGGGGGTCTAGCTGCAGGCACAGCCACCACAAATGTCTTCCGCAACTCGCAATACAAGAAAACAATGAGGTCAATGCAGTCTCCATGCTGCAGCCCTGATGAAGTGATATTTGGTCCTGATTTCCACCAATCACTCTACTGCCATTTCCTATGCGGCCTACTCTTCCGCGGAGAAATTCAGTTGATTTCCTCAACATTTGCTCACAGCATACTCCACGCATTCCGGACCTTTGAGAAAGTCTGGGAGGAACTCTGTATCGACATTCGAAATGGGGTCCTAAGCAGCCGTATCACTGTCCCGAGCATCAGAACCGCCATGTCGAAAATGCTCAGGCCGAACCCCGAATTGGCTGACTTGATTCATAAGAAGTGTTCAGGGTTGAGTAACTGGTATGGTCTAGTGCCAGAACTTTTCCCTAATGTGAAGTACATTTATGGGATCATGACTGGTTCAATGGAGCCATACTTGAAAAAGCTGAGGCACTATGCAGGGGAGGTTCCTCTTGTAAGTGCTGATTATGGGTCTTCTGAAGGATGGATTGGAGCTAATGTGAACCCAAAATTGCCTCCTGAGTTAGCCACTTATGTTGTGCTTCCAAACATTGGTTATTTTGAGTTCACCCCTATAATGGATAACATTGGTCCAGATACCGAGCCTTTGGGTCTCACTGAAGTTAAGATTGGTGAAGAGTATGAGATCCTTGTCACCAATTTTGCAGGTATTTTCTTATCTGAACTTTTAATTTTAGCAAATTATCACTCTTTGGTCCATCTGTTGAATGATTATTGTTTCTTTACACCATGCTTTGAACTTTTTTCTGTCAATTATTTTCCTCATCTTTCTAGCACTAATAAATTGGCTTCTAGAAACTCTTAAGACAACTGCCTTTAATGTTCATCATGTGATTCCTGTAGTTGGGGAAAACAACTTCCGTCTTTGGACGGTATTGCTCCTCTCCACACCGTGTATACTTTTTTAATGTTGTTTTGTCCCTCTTTTGTCTTGTGCAAGTAGATTCTTAATTTGCTATTTGACATGACTAAACCAGCTGGATACTACACTTTCTCCCATATTTGTTTTGGATAACAAGAGTGTTGATTAAATACAGTGAAAAGCTTTTAAATAATTAGTGTATTAATGAAGATTCATCCTCTACTGTTGTGGCATATGGCATATGTATTGTCCACTTTGTAATGCAAAACATTATAGGTAGCACGAAAGCCCATGTGAGCACTCTTAATTTTTTTTTTTTTTTTTTGGGTTCCCCCGTTAAATTCATATATATAGTTGTCTGGACATTTGCGCAACAATTTACTATAGAATGCTCGAGCAAATGTGTTTATGTATATGCATATTTATATTGGATGAGAGAGACGCCTTTGTTTTATGTGCTGTTTTTTATGCCTACTTGCAAATAATTATTTCTTTTTTCATTTGTTTAGTTGTTTTTTTATGTTCATTTTGATCTTCTTATATGTACCAATGACTCGATGAATAGTTAACGGGAAATGTTTCCGAATATTGAATTCTCCTTGCTTTTTCTTTATTTGTGATATTTTATCGACACCTGGAAAGGTGTGCTGTTTTATTAATGTTTTAAGATTTAAGATTTATTGTTGGTATTTTACTGTCGTTTCCACAGTTGGGCTTGAGCCACCTGTGAAAAGATAAGAGATGGGTTTGAAATGCTTAAAAGTTAACGTGCCACTGCTCGTGCATTAATTTAAAGATTGGAAGATTGGGTCAATGATTTCACTTTTTGAGTCTTTAGAATACATTGGTTGAAGAGAAATTGGTGCCTATCTATGCTGTATGGCATAAGGACTTTCTGGTAATTTTCGTCGTACATGTGATACACAACCCCCTTTCGTTTCTGTGTATATTAATATATTATCTATCTATTGACATTAGAAAATATAAAAGACAAAAAAAAAAAGTAGGTAGTGGTTAATTTTGTACGGGAAGATTTTTAGTTATTGCTGTCTTGTTGATGACTTGAATTCATTAATGTGGACACTGCACAGTGACGAAGACCAATCTGTATGCTTAATTGTTGGATCCTTATCCGCAACATATGACTTGCCTCCTAACGTTAATTTTTTATGTTCTCTCTCTGCATTGAATCCTAAATATTATGAACAACTTAAGAATTAAATGTGTAGATTTGACAATTTTTGGTTTCCTTATTTTGATTTCTAAAATTTTTTTTCTGATTGTTATACAGGTTTGTATCGGTACAGACTAGGAGACGTAGTGAAGGTAGTCGGATTCCACAATGCGACTCCTGAGCTCAAATTTGTGTGCAGGAGAAACCTTCTGCTTACTATCAACATCGACAAGAACACCGAGAAAGATTTGCAGCTAGCCGTCGAAGAGGCAGCCAAGCTGCTAGCCGGGGAAAAGCTAGATGTCGTTGATTTCACAAGCTATGTGGACTTGTCCACTGAGCCCGGCCACTATGTCATCTTTTGGGAGGTGAGTGGTGAGGCCAGTCAGGAAGTTCTAAGCGAATGCAGCAACTGTTTGGACAAAGCCTTCATCGACGCTGGGTATGTCAGCTCCCGCAAGGTCAATGCCATAGGCCCGCTTGAACTCCGAGTTGTTCGGAGGGGAACCTTTCAGAAGATCATGGACCATTACCTAGCTTTAGGATCTGCTGTTAGCCAGTTTAAGACACCGCGCAATGTGGGGCCAACCAACAGTGTGGTTTTGCAAATCTTGTGCACCAACGTTGTTAACAGCTACTTTAGTACTGCTTTTAAATGAAAGTTATGTGGGGATTGCCGTCTTTATCCCATTTAATCCACTCCAATCTTATATTTAGCAAACCCTATTGTCAAAATTGTCTGCTCTTTGACAAGAATGTCCCTGTTTGGATATTTTAGTTATTGTGACCCGCTTCCAAAAGATAAAAAACTGTTTGAGCAAAGTGTCCAGCTTATTGAGCCTCAAAACTTTGACTTCTAGTGTAGCTGTCTAGTGATGAATGCTGGCACATATATTCACCAGTATATATGTACATACATATATATATATATATATATATATCGAACTTTTTCTTGCATCATTTTAGTAGGAATTGACAGTCAGAGAAGCTAAATCACATGAGGTGTTGCCGTGAGGTAAGCATTACAATTTGAGCCAAATCCCAAATGCCTTTTTTTTAGTGGGATATCGTGGAGGAGATGAGGACATAAACGAGGATCAATACAAAAAGGTTAAATACTAATCGTAATATAATGGGTTATATGACATATGACGATGATTCCTCTCATCGTCATCCTATATGTCGACTTATATGCACTCAAATTATGTTCTTTTTCTATAAAATGTTTTTGTTTTTTTTTTTGGGTAAATACTTTCTACAAAATGTTACACACACGCGCTGATATGCAAAAAATCTAACAGCAGATTCCTATGGAATCCTCTAGCGTACATATGTTTTGCTACTGCTCCTTCACAGTTGGTTGATCATATTGGCTGGTGACTGGCATCTCAAAAAAGGGTTAATTTTGTCCATATTGCTAAAAGAGAATATTTTATAGATAAAATTAGTTTTGATTATTCTCTTTTATAGTATTACTGTGACATGATCAACAAATGTACAAGTCATTATAATCTGACATGACAGTTACACAAAAGAAGATAATAAAAAATAAATTATCTTTAAAAAAATCTTCTCTGATACGCGAATTTACATGTATATCAGTTTTTTATCAGTTAAATTTATATAAAAATACATAAAAATGAAACATATATAAATTTAATAATTAAAAAAATTTAACCTACCGATATATCATCGCACAAGAGAATCTTCCGTCTTTAAAATGCGTTTATTCTCTAAAGAAAATACGTTTATTAATACTAATAAAAAAGTAACCCTCTCCCTTTCAAAAAAAAAAAAAAAAAAAGTAACCATCTCAAAATATGTTTATGTGAAGCTAGTTCCCTTTTTTTTTTTTTTAAAGTGGTGGAAATTTTCTCGTCCGATTTTATTTCATTTTTATCTTCTTAAGGTAATTTGAGACAATTACTTATTTTCTAAATAGTGATTTTCACTGGTATGCATGCATTTCGTTGGAGTTGGGCGTGATACAATCGTGGCCACCATACACGTGGAGTCGGATGCGTAGTTGTATTTATTGGTCACAGCACTTTTCGCTTCCAAATAGAAGCGAAAGAAGCTTTAGCAAACAGCACTTTCAAGTATAAAAGAAGCACAAAGAAATTAAAATAGTGAATTAATTACTTTTATAGTTGTGGAGATCTATTTGACAATCATGATGTGGCCCAAGTAGCTTCTGAGAAGAGGTGGATCATGATGAACAAAATCTTATATTATTCGAGGGAAGGCAAAGATTGACATGGCTCGTAATATTTTTTTATATCTTTAACAAACATAATTAAGTATTTTCATTTGTCTTGTGTGTAAAATTCTATGTATGAGCAAATGACTTATGGCTTTGGTTATTTTTGTTACATTTTTTTAAAGGAGTTTTTCGTGAATATGTCCCACTGGTGATTACACTGTCGGATAGATTAAACCGAATAACCTTTCTGTCACTCACATGCAACAAATGTCCAAATTGCAGAAATTTGGATTTATATGAAACCCATAAATCAGTTATATCATCTTCTTTTTTTCTTTTTTTTTTTTTTTTTTTTTAGAGAGATGTTTCTGAGGAAGTATGCAATTATCCACTAGAATCAATTGATGTTTTGTGAGAAAATAGAGCGCCAAAAGATTATAGTTCTGGTATAATAGTTGATCAAAAGTGTGCGTGTTGTGAGGGTGTTTTTGTAAAAGAAAGTTTTAGCACTTTACAAGACAAAATAGCATATGTGGTTGATTTACATTCTACATTTATAACAAGATACCAAAACAGAAATGTAATTGGAAATTTGACCCCTATACTTCTTTAAAAATGCGGATCAAGATTTAGGAAATATAATTATGAACATGAGACCAATCAAATTCTTTAAAATTTCAGTGTTAAATTCTTAATCTTATTGTGGGAAGGGCATATTTAAACAAGCGGATCTGTCTTTTTCTTGGGCAAAGGTTGAACTAGTTGAGTATGTCTTTTTCTGATAAGGGAGACACCGCCGTGTGAAAAGACGATAATAGGCCCATTATATGGGGTGGGGCCATCATTTGTTACCGCAATAGTCCTATTTTGGAAAAAGTAAACAGACTTTAGGCCGCGCAAAGTAAAAAGATGGAGCGCCCCAATCATATGCCAGCTCTTATTTACAACTCAAGAAGCCATAATATTACAAATCATTGTCAGTTTGGGACACAGACACACATGCATGGTTTTTGTGACTGAAACAGTCTAAGGACTAAGTGAGAGAGAGAGAGAGAAATTCAAAACAAAAATGATGAAACGGACATCCAAAGTGCAAGAAGAAGATCACAAAGAAGAGAAGGAATTGGAATTGGCAATATGGGATTGTGGTAGTCCCTTGTATGACTCCTATGAATTGGTTTCACTTAGTCATCTTATCGAACGGCACCTAATGATCCTGCCATCTCTAGGTGGATCAAGGCGGTTCAATATCTCCCGATTCTCTCGTCCGGTCGATGTGGGCCCTCCGATGAAATCGAATGTCGGAATTAATACTAAGGTGGCCAAAGGGTCTTCCATGGTGGCAAGCTTGAGTGAATTCATGGAAAGGAAGATGTGGAAGAGGAAAGTGTTTGGCCAGAGGAAGGAAAAGACCAAGAAAATGAAGATCACTAGTCTCTCTGGATTCTATAATAGGATTCTTCCATGGAAGAAATAGAAGCATTACAGGTAAATTTTGATCAATATCAAATTTGATCTTATGCGTAAGAATGTACACATTGTTTTTCTTCTTATGTATGTTTTTAAGATTTATTTTCTTTTCTTCTCAAATATAATTGTATGATTGGATATTTTTGTTTATAAATGCATAAATCCCAAGGTAAAAACAGATTCTATCTAGTTATTGGTATATTGTTCATCATCTTGCAATAGTAATCATGGCTAAAATTGGGAAATTTCTATCAATTTTTTTCTTCAAATTTGGTCATGAGCTATGGCTGTATATATGCAACTGTTACTAGCAATGTTTGTGCCGTAGTGCGTGAAACAAACTTTTGGTGTGGACTTTTTTGCCCCCTTTTTTTACTTGTATCATAGAAATGTGTAAAGGGGGAGAGTGGTAAGGAAATCAGCGGGAAGAACTTGAGACCCGTAGTTGTTTAAGAAGACTGTATGAGAGAAAAGAAGAATTGTAATACTTAAAAAGAAAAATCTAATTGTAAGCTCTCCTTATTTGAAAAGATCATAGGAGAAAATGCATACCAAACATAATGAGAAAAATGTTATTTTCTTCCTCTCCATTTTCTTCATGTAAGTTATATAACTTTCTTTCCGTTATATTTTCATTTCTTTTCTAAGTTGATGTGAAATTACCCTCAGTAATTTGCCAACTAATAGTAGCTTATCACATGAAAGTTTTATAAATTAATTCTAGTTTTGCATGACTAATAAGGCAATATTTATGGTAGGGAAGGTTTTTAAACGCTATCAGTAGGTAATGTTGTTTTAACCATTAGATTAACTTTTTATCGGTCAAATATGCGGGTGTCTGTAATAAAAATTTAAGACGCGCAACATAAAATTACTTCAAGTCGCAAATTTAAATTATTAAAAAGTTAATTCAACGGTTAAAAAGCAGTCCTTGCTGACTAATAAATACATGACATCAAAGTTGGATCTTGATAATTAAGCTGAAATTGGGTTCACATTTGTCTTTCAATGTCAAGTCGATACCACAGCCGAAGTACTGTCAAATTTTGGGCTCCCTCTCTTTTTCCCTCTGTTGCTATCTCCACACAATGGTAATGGCTGCTGGAGGCTACAATTTAATTATGAGAAATTTTATTTGCATCCCTAATATTCGTGAATACCCCCACTAAATTAAAATTTACTTTTATTATAACTTTATCCTAAAATAGAATTACGTTTAAACTCATTAAGAATACATCTTTTTATATGTAAACCACATAAGCTATAATACATCTTTTTATATATAAACCACATAAGCTATAAATAGAAATTTTGGTTGATTTTTCATATAACAATGCCTAAGAGATGACTTCTAAATTCATATTTTTTTAGTTTTGCTAAAACTTTTTGGATATTTTGATTGTAATATTTATGTTGAAAAGATTTTAAAGCTCGTTTGCTATGCTATGCTTGCACACCGTAAGTGTTTTTCTTGGCATATGGATTTTTTATCCCTTGAGAACGATAAAAGCTTATATTATTGTTGAGATTGGTTAATTATTTTTTTCTATAAAACATGATAAAATAAAAATGAAAAAGTTGGTTGGGTTGGGGTATGAGAAGGTTAGAGTGGGAATCATATAAAAATTGTCTATAAAAGGATTGATTTTTTAGATATATATTAGGAAATATTCATTAATTGGGGTGTATCTATAAATTTTATGGTACAAATATAACTACTCTAATTATTGGTATGATGGTATCTTGCTATTTCTATCACTAGTCTCAATGATTTGAAAATTTTCTATCCCGGCCGATTCCATTATACTACGCCTTTAGTTTAGCATTTAAGAAAAGTCAAGGGCAAAAAACAAAAAAAACAAAAAGATAAAAGATAAATGGAATAAGGTGAATAGAGTAATGTTTTGTTTACCAAATTATATATCTATTAGTTGTGTGGAGTTCTCGGGGACCAACAAATAAATGAATTTTTTTAATAGAAAATTACGTAATATGTCACAAAAATTCAACACCTTTGCATTTAAGTCATCTTTGTTGATTTTCGGGGAAAAAATATATATTTCAGTAAATATCAAAAATATTCTACCATAATACTTTCTAAAAATGTCCGGTTATATTTTTTGAGAAGGAAAAAGAAAATCTAATAAGATATTTTAGTGAATTGAGTATTATAGATGATAACTTTATACTATTAAATGGTATAAAGGTAAAGGTCACATCGTTTAAGTGATGTTTTTGTATTTCTCTTGCTTTCTTTGTAATCTATCTCCCCCTAAACTTTCAGGAGACAGCGCAAATCCTCTTTCTTTTCACAGGCCTAGTCCATTACGGAACTTGAAAGATATAGTCAGAAGTATGGCCCACAGTTCGTCCCTTTCCACTGTCCTCTTCTATTGAGCTGGGCCGAAACTTGAAGCCTAATCGAAAAAATGAAGAATTTAGCAATTACTCTTTATTCGATAAATATAATATAATTTTTAAGTCAATGATAAATATCTTAGGAGACGTTTGGTTCATGGATTAGAATCATAATATTAGAATTATTTTCAATTTACGTGTATTTTTTGTGAGAAAAAATATTATAACGAACCATGAACCATGATTCGAATCGGGGTACAAATCCCCCAACTAAACAACCCATTAATTCATACACTTTTAAGGAGTATTTATCAACCTAATCTCATCATAAAGGCCTACTATAGTTTGACTTGGACCATGAGGGCCGCCTAAAGTGATTTTTCAAAAAATAATAAAAAAATGGTAATTTTACTAAGTACTTTTTAAAAGTGCATCGGTCAAAATTTTTACCATTTACTCTTAATTTAAAACTTTTTAAATCAAATAATTACACTAACAAAAGAGTATTTGTCAAGAATAAGGGGTAATTGGACCATGAGGGCCGCCTAAAGTGATTTTTCAAAAAATAATAAAAAAAATGGTAATTTTACTAAGTACTTTTTAAAAGTGCATCGGTCAGAATTTTTACCCTTTACTCTTAATTTAAAACTTTTTAAATCAAATAATTACACTAACAAAAGAGTATTTGTCAAGAATAAGGGGTAGAAGTCCAGACTCATGCACTTTCAAGAGTAAATTCTCTATTTTTTTCTTAAAAAAATAAATAAAGGGATCTCTCGTCAAAATAGAATAAAAATATGAGATATTTAGGCAATATGTCATGGATTTTAGAGTTGGATTGACTTTTGTCATGAGTACTAAAATTATTACAAAATATACCACAGTGACATTATTTAAGTTTTGTATACTAAGTAAAATTATACTTGTACTTTTGTATATTTCATTCAGTATCTTTAAATTTTGTGAGAGTTTTGTGATTTTTTATGTATATATTTATGATTTTTATGAATTTTACGAGTTTTAAGTATTTTTTATTGTGACATTCTCCGCATAATTTATGTTTATTGGCATATGTCAATCCAAGTCTAAAACTTGTGGTGTTCCTATAAAGTGCTTTAAAATTACCTAAGTTTAGATCTTAAAAAATATTAATGAAACAAACAAGTCATTACAATAATAAATTATGTAATCCATTAACTCGATTAAAGAATAATGAAGATTCTTCAAAAAAATGCACACTTTTCGGTTGGTGTGCATTTAACCGTACAACCAAGACAAATTCGAGTTCCAAAAGAAATAAATCGCCAATATTTAGTGTTGGGTTTTTTGATTGATAAGATGATAAATTTGTTGCTGATGTCCACGTCGATTTTCGCCCTTTAGAATTTTTCATATCCAACACTTAGAGGCTACAAATCTAATAGGAGACCCCACAAAAAGAAATGAAATAAAAAAACTTAGAAAATCTATATAAGAGGTTGTTCTTTTGTATTTTTGAGTTACGGTGATTTAAGTGATGATTTTGAGTTAAGTTTGAGTTATAATTTGAGATAAAATTATAACTTGAGTTTGTGTTTGAATGTGTACATTTCACCGATTCAAGTTTTTAGTTTTAAGTTTCTACAGTAAAAAGCTCTCAGAAAATGCCACATCTAACTTTTTCTGCTACAGTAAAAAGTTCTCAGAAAATGTCACATCTCAGCTCGAATTGAAACCTCGAATCCGCAAAGTGAATGAGAGTGAGTCAAAACTTAAATTTGTATTTAGATAGTATTTTAATAAAAATTCAATGGTGATGAAAAATTTTAATATGGTATATGGGTGTAGTTTTATTCATCTTTTCGTTGTAAATGCATAAAAAAATCATCTTAATCAGAATTAAAACGAAAAAATTATGACATTTTTAATAATAGAAAAAATATTGTTCATTAACTTGAGTTCGAGTTTATAAACTCGAGTTAAAGAGAAAACTTAAACTCGAGTTTAGTCTCAAATTCGAGTTCAAACTCGAATTAAAACTCGAGTTTAAACTCAAATTTTATAAAAGAACATAAACTTAAATAAAATTGTAACTCGAATTTAAACTTTTTCTGAATTTTATTGTAAAAGAACAACCCAAAAAATCACAACTAGATAAAGATCTTGTGAACCATACTCATCATCAGTATAGAATTGGATATAAGTGGATACGTATTTATTCATTGCAACTATAGAATATATGAAGATAAAAGGGAAAAATATAACTATCGAAGAGAGAAATCTTCTAGAGATGACTCCCTCTTCGGTGGAATAAATTGCAGGAGTTTAAAATGAAAATGAAAAAGAAGAAAGAGAAAGCAAAAAAATAATTTATACCTAGTTAAAGTATATAATTATTGTTGACTCATTTTCTAACAGTTTAAACTTTTGGGATAAATTGGTAAACTAATATAGTATCAGAGCGGGTAATTGGACTGTTTATTTTCATTTAAATTGTCATCATGTGTTGGGTTTTTAATATATATTGGGCTTAAATATTCACATGTTGGGATTTTTAATTAATTTACCTACATGATTGCCCATTGTCCAGCTCACACATGAGGAGAAGTGTTAAAGTATAAAACTGTTGTTGGCACACCTCTTAACAGCTTAAACTTTTGGGATAGATTGGTAAGAAAGAAAGAAAATATGATAGAAAGGAAATGTGGAAGTGATGGAAAATAGTAATGATGGAAAGGAAATTGATTTTCTTTTATGTTGTTTGGTATGAGAAGATGGAAAGAAAATGAGTTTACTTTCACTTGTTTGGTATTTGAAGTTAAATTGGGAGAAAAGAAAAAATCTTACTCGTAAATTACTTTTATATCCTTAAATTTTTTATTTGAATGTTGATGGAGAAAATGATAGTTTAGAAACTTTGCTCACTTTAATGAGTTGTCCCCATTTTTCATCCCATTTTCTGCCCACTTGTGGAAAGAAAAAAATGGTGGGACTCACATGTATTATTTTCCATTCTATTTTCTCTTCCTTTCTCTTTTCTCTCCTACCAAACAACTTATATTTTCATTTTCTCTCCTAAAATCCCTCTACCTTCTTCCTTCCTTCTACTTTTCTTTCCTACCAAACATACGCGAAAAGAAATTAATTTTGGCTTTGCCTTTTTATTTTTTAAAAGTTATAGCAAGTAGTCCATTTTTGTAAATCTTTAACGTAGTAAATAACCTATTCATTATAAACTGATGTAAATGATCCCTTTTAATTTTAAAAAGATTTGCTAGTGTAAAAGATGAGTTCATTAGCTAAATATTTTTAAATTTTGTGTGTACGTTTAAAAAAATACATAAACATTAAGTAAATGATGATAATCAATCTATTTAATTTGGAGTTTTATGGGAGTAAATCCGATAAAGTCGGGGCTTACCATATCTGATCATGAGTAAATTTGGATAAATCCTAGATTTACCAAACTCAATGAGGAGTGTTAGATAATTTACCAAATTTAGTTATAGTTTAAATCGAAAAGAAAATATCAAAATTTTCAAAATCCTTTTACTAATTTTCCAAAAAATTCGGCATTGTGCCCCCGTTATAAAAAAAATAAAAAAGTTATTTATATCCTTCCCCCTCATATTTTCTTCTTAGACATCACCATTTATTCTGTAAGTAAATTATTGGTCTATTATTAAGTAAACTAGTTGTTTGAAAGAGGTGAAAAGAAAGAAACCACTATAAAAAAAGAAAAGAAAAGAAACTAGTGGTCTAATTTAGAGTAAACCAATCGGTTAAAGGAGGAAAAAAAATTTCTCCATAAACAAACAAAATTAAACTAAACCGCTGATAAACTTTTGAGTAACCCAACAGTTTACAGGAATAAAAAATTCTCACACAACACAGAATTAAAGTCAACTAGGTCTACTTTTAAATAAACCAACGGTTAAAATAATAATAATAATAATTCTCTTCTAAAAGGAAAAACTTCTAGCCTGACTAATTTTGTTTCTCTCTATTGTTCTTCTCACTCACTCTCTATACAAAGAGAGCAAAACCTAGAGCAGAAAGCGTCTTCAGCTTCCAGAACCAACAAAGGGTTTGTTTGGTAAATGGATCATGAATCATAATTCTAAATTTTAGTTCAGAATTAGTGTTTATTTATAGTGATTTTGAATCATGATTCAGAATCAATGTTTTGTTTAGATAATTCTGAATCTGATGTGATGTTTTAAATTAGCTCAAATCATGATTCTAAAACCACACTCCCTCTTAATTCAAGGTGATTCAAACCCCTGATTCTGAATCATGATTTGAACCAAAAATCATGAATCATGATTCTAGTTCCAAAATCATGATTAGAATCACTCTGGTTTGAATTCTCGTAACAAACGAACCCAAAGTGATTCTCGGAGTTTAGGCGGCAATTGACAGATTAGAGTGGATATGTGAAGTTGATGGTGATGCCGGAGCCATTGTTGCTCAAGGAAGAAGAAGACAACAACGGGTCTTGTTTTTGTGATTTTCATGCGCAGTTGTGCCTCTACAACTCTGGCGGTCGTCGGCTCTTGCCACGGACGAAGCGGTGTCTGCGTGTCAGGTGGGTGAAGGATGATAGGAATTAGGAAGTAACACATGGAAGTTACAACGACGGGAAAAGATCCACGGACGAAGCGGTGTCTGCGTGTCAGGTGGGTGAAGGATGATAGGAACTAGGAAGTAACACATGGAAGTTACAATGACGGGAAAAGAGAGAATGTGGGAGATGAGAGAAGAGAAAGAGATGAAATATTAAATCCTATTATAGATATTTTGATCCTTTTATTATCTTAAAATTAAAATAGTAGTTTACTTACTTTTTTTTTTTTTCAAAAGTGTATATTAGAATACGAGTCAAATTAGTGCATTAAACAAACGTATCCTAAAAAAAAATAAAAATAAAAACTTAGAGAAATGCACCTTCTCTAGGGCCTGGAGTGCATAAAGATTTGTGTTATTTGAAACGTCTATAATTTATGCCCTCACTTCTCTCATTATATGTCTACTAAAGAGAGTAGAATTTGAAGAATTTGGCTCAAAACTAAAGAAGTAATTAATGAGAGCATAACTACGAATTTCCTTTCAGAAATTCAACAACACAATAATTCATTTTTCATCGCCAAACTAGTTTAATAATTGAAAAATCCACTTGTTTAATTTTCAAAAAAATAAAAATAAAAAACTTCTATCTATTTTGATAGACAGAAATCCCTCTAAGTGGAGAAGAGCACCCAAGGACTGACAAGCCTGGCAAGGCAACGATCTCACAAGTTTACATAGTCGAGGTTATTATAACCATGAGAATAGATCGTGAATCGTTATAGAATTTGGCGCCACATTATAAAAAAAAAAAAAAAAAAAAAAAAAAAACTATTTATTCACTCATTATATAAATAGTTAAAATGCGTTTACTTGATTCTTAAACTTGAGATTATAGATTAAAAAAATGTTAACCTTAGGTTTATGTGTTCCACAAAAAATAACTATTTACTATTGAGTAGTGCACTGGGAAAGTGAGGTAAGTTCTTTGGCGAGGTAGATAGAAAATTAGTTCGGGATAAGAGTAATAAATGGTTAACTTATGGTTTAGTTACTAATTATAAAAGTAAATTACTTTAACTAGTGGCTTACTTAATGGGATGTATCAAATAAAAATTGATGTTGAATTTACACTTGAAAGGCATAGTATTTCAAATGAGAAATAAATAACTACGATAAAAAATAATAGCCTCCCCACAAAGTCGTATATAGCCTAACTATTTTGAAGAAATAAAAAAAAAAAAAAAAAGAACTATATATAATCAGAATCATGTCGTTTAGTTGGAAATAAGAGAACTACACGTTTTGGTATTTTCAATCCAACCTTACTTCTTAAAAAAAAAAAATTCATTTGGGAAACTAACGAAAAGCTAAAACTGTCAAATTCAGATTACAGTCTCTATTTTCTTGTCTAGATTGTTGTTCATTCACGTTCACTGATTATTTATCATGTTATTTAAATTTTAAAATTTAACTATATAAATAAAAATTAAAAATTAAAAATACTTAAATAATTCACGAAATATACGAATTTAATTAGGGAGACAGCTATTGAGACAAAAAATGAGATAATAGATCTCGATTCAAAGCTATGCAAAATTGAGATGTTGAAATTTCTCATAAAACGTAATTTTCTGTCATTAATTTAATACGATCATCATCAAAATGATGTTGATGCACATTGTAAGGTCTTGTTCATTTCACCGATCCGAGTTTTCAGTTTTAGGTTTTTACAGTAAAAAGCTCTCAGAAAATGCCACATCTAACTTTTCTGCTACAGTGAAAAGCTCTCAGAAAATGTCACATCTCAGCTCAAATTAAAAACTCAAATCTGCGAAGTGAACGAGGCCTAATTATTTTATAGTTGGAAGTAAATTGTCAAAATTAGAAAGATGATGAGTTATCAAACTACTAGTCATGCAAATGTGCAAATAACCCGGTATTGTTATATTTTAACACAAGGAACGTAACTAATCATCAAATTGGTCAGAGTCTGCCAATTAACACAACTAGGCGTTGAATATGCATCTCAAAGATACCAACTCCTTGAAGTTTTTTTATTTTTTATTTTTTTTCTTTCTTTTTTGTTTTCCTTTTTGACAGAATACCAACTCTTTGAAGTACGTTGTACACCGGAAGACCATATTATGCTTTTACATCAAAGCTTTTTGGAGGGTTTTGGAAACTTTGACTTTGATTTAAAATTCGTATCACTTCGTTGGCTTAGTTCATTATACAATAAATCAAAACAAAAATAAAGCAACCTCAAAAGAATTATGGGTAGAATTTTGATTTGAAGCTGATCTTTGATATCTCTTTCTATAATTTAGAATAATCCCTGCTAAGTACTTTGACCTCTCGCAAACAATTTTATTAATCGGTGCTTTTTTTTTAAGAACGAAAAAGGTATTTCTCGATGAACATAATTGAAAAGAAGATTTTGTTCCTTGTGATGACAATTTATAGAAGCTTTTTACAGAGTGATTTTAATTTTAAAATTAGAACTATGATTTATGGTTTGAATTTGAAGTTCAAACCACAGTTTTGAAATCAAAATTAAAACCAGAGGTTTGAATCGTCCAAAATTAAAAGCGAGTGATTTTGGAGACGTTTGGTTCATAGATTAAAATCATGTGATTAAAATTATTTTCGATTTACGTGTATTTTTTG
>NW_010360861.1:4339-6796 GCF_000414095.1 Morus notabilis | reverse complement strand
TCGCGGCTTAAAATTATTAAACTGTCTTTTATCACGTTGCGCGTTGCTGCAGCAATGGACAGCAATGAAAACTTCTAGTCAACCGGATTCTACTAAACCAGGGACTTTCCAATCCGCCGTCTACTAATCTTAAAGCTAAATCTCACAAATCCCTCTGCAAATCTAGACTCTAAAATCAGAGAATGAAGCTCTAAATCGTATGGTTATGCAAGACATAATATATTCCTATATCATATGGATCAAAAATCTGTAACAAGATCTAAGAACTTACATTACTCAAGTTATTTCCACTCAACTAAATCTTCCCAGATCTAATCAAGCTGTACTCCCCTCTTATGATTTCCCAATCACAATTAAGGCACAAATTCAGCTCACTTGAATAAACAAAGAAATAATCATCAAATCCATTCAACATCAACTAGCAACTTAATATTTAACAAATCAACAACCTCAGCCAACAAATCATAATCTCACAGAAATATATTTATGAATTCAAGTTTAGATTCAAGAAGAAGAGTAAATATTCTTTAACAAGACAAACAAAGTAATGAGAATAAGAAAGACTAAAATGATGATGAGAGAATCTGAATCCCCCTTTTCCAAGGTTTCCTCTAGCTGCTCTTGCATCAACAGATGGTCCTTCACGTTTAAATCTCTATGACGTTTTCTTCTTCTTCCTCCTCAGTACTGGAAATGGTACTTGATCAGAAAAATGGAGGTGGTTTCCTTTTCCAAGTTCAGCCGCCTCTGCGTTCAAAAATATGACCAAGGACACCTTCTTCTCTTGCAGCTACAGGTACTTATTGTACCCTAATTACACGTGGTAGCCCCTGAGGAAGCCTCTAAGCAACAGCTAAATCAGCACCCTTCACGGTAAAATTAGCCCATTCTTCCAGCTCAGGTACAGCTGTCAGCAACATGCATGTCTGGCCCAGCTCGCCTTGCTGCAGCAATGCACAGCAATGCTGACTAGGGTTTCCTTGAACATTCCAAAACGACAAGTTGTTGCTAGCCTCCAAGATGACAATGCTTTCTCAAAGCTGAAAATAATCACAACATACACCCGGATTAGCTCTTTTTAAACGCCAAACACAAGAGAGAGAATTCCTGAAACATAACTAACTAAAAACTACAAACAAGCCAAAATAAAGGATAAAACTAAAACTAATTACCCTCTAGGTAATAATTTAAGCCTGGGAAATGCTCAATTAACTCTATTTTCATAGAGTTATCACTACAGCTACTGTTACTGTTACTACTACTGCCATTGTTGCTACTAATACTACTACTACTACAACTACTACTACTTCTACAACTACTGCTACTGCTACTGCTGCTGCTGCTACTGCAACTGCTACTGGGGGTGGAGCTGTAACACCCTGAAGAATTAATTGAGATTAATTAAGGTAATTGAGATTATTAGTGTGCCTAATCTGATTTAATTAATTGAGTTTAAATAATTCCAAGGTATTTAAATTATTCACAGTAATTTATTTAATCCAGAAGTGTGTATGGGCGCATTTCTGGACTGTTATATTTTACACATGTCATTTTCTTTTTTTTTTCTTTTATTTTTTTTTCTTTTCCCTTTCTTTTCTTTCCTTTTCTTTTCTTTCAATTGCATTTCTCTCTCTCTCTCTCTCTCTCTCTCTCACACACACACTTCCGTGCTCTCTCTCTCCCTCTCTCTCTCCCATTTGTGTCTCAAATCAAAACCGGATTCGAACCAAGAGTGATTTCAAAGAGTTTTCAACGTCAAGAGAAGGATTTGAGGTAAGATTACTGAAAGAACCTCTCTTGAATCTATGTTTTTTGGATTTCAAAACTTATTTTTGGTTCAAAACAAATTTTGATGGATTTTGAGTAAAACTAGGGTAGAAATTAGAGATCTTGGGTTCTTTGGACTTGTTTTAGTACCTAGAACCCGGATCTAGTGGTTGTCCCTTGAGATTTTGTGAATTGGGACTAGATTTGCAGGTTTTTGAACTGATTTCCGTGAGTTTTCGCGAACTGGCGTTCTCCACCGGTCGACCGCATCGGTCGACCGGATCTTGCTATGGCCACCGGCCGACCGGTCCGGTCGACCGGATGCACACCACCGGCCGACCGGTGGTGATGCACTTCTCTATCACCGGTCGACCGGTGTACACGGGGTTTTACCCTGTTTGGCCTGAAATTGTTGTTTTGACCCATGTTTTCGGGGAAAACCCAAATTAGCTTCGTTTGGGGACTTGGGATAAAAGGATTAACATCTTTAATCCTTGTTTAAGATTGAAAACCCTTGGAAATGAGAATGTGAAACATTAAAATGGATTAGGGCACACTAATAGGAAATCTTGGTTGGAAATTGAGATTTGGATTGCTTTAGGAATGAGAATTAGTCCTAAAGTGTTGTTTTGCATCAGTGATCGCTGAGGATTCAGACTGAAGGGGCTTGAGGAAGCGGAAGCCGGAAAA
>NW_010360861.1:3508-3890 GCF_000414095.1 Morus notabilis | reverse complement strand
AAACCGGTCCGGGTAGGCGAGGCACTTGGTGAGGTGAGTAATTTGTACTAATTACTTGCTGAAGCCTGTAATATGGTTATTTTCAGTTATATTTCCTTTGAGAAAAAGGATGTGAGGTTCTGGCTGTTCTGTCGAGACTGAATGTCTTGTTTACTTGCTTATTCATTTATTTATTCGTTTATTTTAAATATTTCAAATTATATCCTACTGGGCCTTTCGCTCACGTTTTATGTTTCAAATGTTTAAAACCCCTCCCAGGAGACTCTAGGAGCGGGGCACAGTAGCGGGAGTAGCTGAGTGGTGCTACGGAACGATCAAGTGAGGATTGTGTTCATCCTCTGACATAAAGTGTAAGGAATATGTAAGAATTTGTAATAAATGA
>NW_010360861.1:2418-3395 GCF_000414095.1 Morus notabilis | reverse complement strand
TTATATTTTTATGCAGTTAAGTGTGGGACCCGGTTGGGAATCTGCTTTATTAATCCCTAATCGAGCTCCACGTCACCCACCCCGTTTGGGGGGCGTGACAAGAGTGGTATCAGAGCTTTAGGTCAAGAACCCCAGGATTGTACATACATGTGTGACATTTGTTATCCCCTGAACAGTCTAGTTTTATTTCAGTTGAAGGAAATGGCGCCTCGCCGTAGACTAGGCACCCAACCGGAACAACCGAACCAAGGGTTCTTGGATGCCATGTATGCTGCCTTTCAAGGCATGGCCACTATAGCCTGGAATGAGCGACCGGCTGAGGATAGGAAACAAGGATATTTTCAGGAATTCAGGCGAGCGCCTATCCCCTCGTTTAACAGTGAGGGAGGACCACAGGAAGCAG
The DNA here is from genome assembly GCF_000414095.1 of Morus notabilis. NCBI lineage: Eukaryota > Viridiplantae > Streptophyta > Magnoliopsida > Rosales > Moraceae > Morus > Morus notabilis. Next base: position 2,992 of record NW_010360861.1, on the reverse strand, counting down.
AGTTCTGGATTGACTCCATAGTCAAGCATTTGAGTACTATGGGTGTCCCAGATGAATACTGGGTGGAATTTGTGGTGTACAAGATGGAAGGGTTAGCAAACACTTGGTGGAAACATGTCAAGAGGAGAATGGATGTCGTAGGGATGACCTGGGAGCGGTTTGAGGTGCTGTTCAATGACCAGTACTTCCCTCAAAGTTACAGGGAAGAAAAAGCATTGGAATTTATGTCTCTACTGCAAGGAGACATGTCTATAAGGGAATATGAGGCCAAGTTTAATGACCTATCCCGGTTTGCGCCATCTCTAGTGGAGTCTGAACACATGAGATGTCTTAAGTTTGAGAAGGGCCTCAAGAACTCTGTGAGGAGATCCTTGGTGGCTCTAAGACTTCAAAACTTCCGGGATTTGGTAGCTGCTGCTACAAGAGTGGAACAGGATAACTTGGCCTATCGCCAAAGCAAAGAAGAAGAGGCGGGTCGAATCTCCGTCTCTGGTAGACCTTCTGTTTCAGGTGGACCACAGCGGAGTGGTAGAAGAAACCGCAACCAGGGACAGATGGTTGGGGAAATGGCAAG
>NW_010360861.1:0-1463 GCF_000414095.1 Morus notabilis | reverse complement strand
GAATAGTACTTCCCCTTGGGGTGCACCGGTGCTATTTGTGAAGAAGCACGACGGATCTCTTCGGTTGTGCATTGACTACCGTCAATTGAACATGGTGACTGTGAAGAATAAGTACCCACTGCCGAGGATCGATGAATTGTTCGATCAGTTGGGTGGATCACAGTTCTACTCTAAGATTGATTTGAGATCTGGGTACCATCAGCTGAAAATCAAGGAGGAAGACATTCTGAATACTGCTTTCAGAACTCAGTACGGGCACTTCGAGTTTCTGGTAATGCCATTTGGATTGACGAATGCCCCGGCTACATTCATGGATCTAATGAACCGTGTTTTCCGGCCGTACTTGGATCGGTTCGTGATCGTCTTCATTTGAGAATTGTACTTCAGACTCTTCGAGAACACCAGTTGTATGCTAAGAAGGAGAAGTGTGACTTCTGGCTGACAGAAGTGAAGTTCCTTGGGCATGTGATTTCTGGACAAGGAATTTCTGTCGATCCTTCTAAGATCGAGACTGTGCTACAGTGGGAAAGGCCGAAGAATGTAGCAGAGATTCGCAGTTTTCTCGGACTGGCAGGCTATTAATGGCGGTTTGTGAAGGGCTTCTCAAGCATCGCTGCACCGATGACTCGGTTGACGAGGAAGGAAGTCAGATTCGAATGGAACGCCGAATGTGAAAGTGCTTTCCAGGAATTGAAGGTCAGACTGACAAGTGCACCAGTCTTGACTATTCCTGACAGCGAAGAACCATATGAGGTGTATTCTGACGCCTCGGGGAGTGGGCTGGGCTGTGTGTTAGAATTACCCCACTCATGATTTGGAGCTGGCAGCGGTGATATTTGCTCTAAAGATATGGAGATGTTATCTTTATGGAGCAAAGTTTCAGGTCTTCTCTGACCATAAAAGTCTGAAGTACTTGTTTACTCAGAAAGACTTGAATCTCAGGCAAAGGAGATGGGTGGAGTCCATGGAAGACTACGACTTCACTCTCCAGTGTCATCCTGGAAAAGCTAATGTGGTGGCTGATGCCCTTAGCAGGAAGCCGACGGGGACTCTGGCATCATTAGCTTTGGAAGATTGGAGAAGGACTGAAGTGGTAAGTGAGTATGATCTTCAGTTCTACGAAGATTATAACCAGGCTATGGTGTATAATCTGGTCTCTACACCGGACATTGTGCAACAAGTTAAGTAGAATCAATGGCAGGATCCCCACCTCCAAGGGATTTAGATTCGGGTCCAGAATGGAGAACAATTCGAGGATTGGAGAATCCGGGAGGACGGAGCCTTGTATTTCCGCAACTGCCTTGTTGTTCCAAAGGCGGGTGAGGTAAAGAAGAAGATTCTACAAGAGGCACACAAATCGACGTATGCTATTCATCTGGGGAGTACAAAGATGTACCAGGACCTGAAAAGAGACTACTGGTGGAGAGGCATGAAAAGAGACGTCCGTGAGTATGTCTCGGAAT
>NW_010360860.1:548-824 GCF_000414095.1 Morus notabilis | reverse complement strand
GGCACAGGAACGGCGACAACTTTTGGTGTCGTAACGGGGCCCATAATCGGTTAGATCGAAGCTCTCTTTGCGCGCTACAACCGTACGAGGAAGGGCAATGAATTTTGGTGTCGTAACGGGGCCAATTAGCCGTTAGATCGAAGCTATCTTTTCGATCTACAACTGCCACGTTTACGGTGACAACTTTTGGTTTCGTAATGGGGCCCATCATCCGTTAGACCGATCTCTCTGCGCTCCCTACAACCGCCACGGGAACGGCGACAAGTTTTGGTGTCA
>NW_010360860.1:0-161 GCF_000414095.1 Morus notabilis | reverse complement strand
TTTTGGTCTCGTAACGGGGCCCGTCAGCCGTTATATCGAAGCTCTCTTCGCGATCTACAACTGGCACGGGAACGGTGATAACTTTTGGTGTCGTGACGGGACCCGTAAGCCATTATATCAAAGCTCTCTTCACGCTCTACAGCCTCCAGGGGAAAGGTGAC
>NW_010360859.1:0-604 GCF_000414095.1 Morus notabilis | reverse complement strand
CTGCCACGGGAACGGGGACAACCTTTGGTGTCATAACGGGGCGGGCCCATCTAACGGGGCGGGCCCATCAGGCGCGCCCTACCACCGCCACTGGAATGGTGACAACATTTGGTGTTGAAACGAGGCCCATCAGCCGTTAGATCGAAGCTCTCTTCGCGCTCTACAACCGCCCCGGGAAGGGCGACAAATGGTGGTGTCGTAACGGGGCCCATCAACCGTTAGATTAAAGAAACTCTCTTCACGATCTACGAATGGCACGGGAACGGCGACAACTTTTTATGTCATAACAGGTCCCATAATCCGTCAGATCAAAGCTCTCTTCCCCCTCTCCAACCGCAATGAATTTAGCGCCAACTTTTTGTCTCGTAACGGGGCCGGCCCATCAGAGGTTATATCGAAGTTCTCTTCGCACTCTATAACCGCCCCGGGAAGGGCGACAAATGGTGGTGTCGTAACGGGGCCCATCAACCGTTAGATTAAAGAAACTCTCTTCACGATCTACGAATGGCACGGGAACGACGACAACTTTTGGTGTCATAATAGGGTCCATCAGCTGTTAGATCGCACCTCTCTTCGCGATCTACAGCTGCCACATTTTCGGCGA
>NW_010360858.1:8000-9994 GCF_000414095.1 Morus notabilis | reverse complement strand
CCAAACCCTAAACCGTAAACCCTGAACCCTGAACCCTGAACCCTGAACCTTGAACCCTGAGCTCTTAACCCTGAACCCTAAGCCCTGAGCCCAGAACCTAAACCCTTAACCCTTAACCATGAACCGTGAACCTAGAACCCAGAACCCCGAATCCCGAACCCCGAACCCTGAACCCTGAACCCCACACCTCGAACCCCAAACCCCGAACCCCGAACCCCGAGCCCGGAACCCTGAACCCTGAACCCCAAACCCAAAACCCAAAACCCCAAACCCTAAACCCCAAAACTGATACCCCAGACCCTAAGCCCCAGACTCTAAACCCAGACCCTAAACCCCAGACCCTAACCCCACACCATAAACCTCAAACCCTGACCGCAACCCCCAAACCCCAAACCCCAAACCCTAAACCCCAAACCCTAAACCCTAAACCCCAAACCTTAAACCCCAAACCCAGAACCCCGAACCCCGAACCCCGAACCCCGAACCCTGAAGCCCGAACCCGGAACATTAACCCCGAACAACGAACCCCGATCACCGAACCCTGAGCCCCGATCCCCGAGCCCTGAGCCCTGAGCCCTGAGCCCTAAGCCCTGAGCCCTGAACCCTGAACCCTGAACCCTGAACCCTGAACCCTGAACGATGAAACGTAAACCCAAAACCCCAAACCCTAAACCCAGAACCCTGAACCCAGAACCCAGAACCCTGAACCCTGAAACGTGAACCGTAAACCCCAAACCCAAACCCTGAGACATGAGCCCTGAACCCTGAACCCTGCACCCTGAACCTTGAACAACCGTGAACCCCAAACCCCAAACCCCGAATCCTGAATTCTGAATACCGAACCCTGAACCCCGAACCCTGAACATTGAACACCGAACACTGAACCCCGAACCCCGAGCCCCGAGCCCCGAGCCCTGAGCCCTGCGCCCTTAACCCTGAACCCAGAACCCTGAACCGTGAACTGTAAACCCCAAACCCTAAACCCCAAACCCCAAACCCAAAACCCCAAACCCTAAAGCCTAAAACCTGAACCTTTAACCCTGAACCCTGAACCCTGAACCATGAGCCAAAACCCCAAACCCTAAACCCCAAACCCCAAACCCAAAACCCCAAACCCTAAAGCCTAAAACCTGAACCTTTAACCCTGAACCCTGAACCCTGAACCATGAGCCAAGAGCCCTGAACCCTGAGCCCTGAGCCTTGAGGCCTGAGCCCTGAGCCCTGAACCCTGAACCCTGAACCCTAAAACCCTAACCCCAAACCCCAAACCCCAAACCCCAAATCCCAACCCTAAACCTCGAACCCTAAACCCCAGTCCCTAAACCCCAGACCCTAAAACCTAGACCATAAACCCTAGACCCTAAACCCTAAAGCTGAAACCCCAAACCCCAACCCTAAACCCCAAACCCTAAACCTTAAACCCTAAACCCTAAACGCCAAACCCTAAACCCAAAACCCCGAACCCCGAACCCCGAACCCCGAACCTGGACACGGACCCGGAACCCCGAACAACGAACCCCGAACAACGAACCCCAAACCCTGAGCCCCGAGCCTCGAGCCCTAAGCCCTGAGCCCTGAACCCTAAACCCTGAACCCTGAACCGTGAACCGTAAACCCCAAACTGTAAACCCCCAACCCTAAACCCTGAACCCGGAACCCTGAACCCTGAACCCTGAACCCTGAACCCTGAACCCTGAGCCCTGAGCCCTGAGCTCTGAGCCCTGAGCCCTGAGCCCTGAGCGTTGAACCCTAAACCCTAACCCCTAAACAATAAACCCTAAACCCCAAACTATAAACCCCAAACCCCAAACCCTAAACCCTAAACCCTAAACCCTAGACCCAAAATCCTAGACCTAAATACTACACGCTAAACCCTAGACCCTAAACCCTAAACCCTAAACCCCAAACCCCAAACCCCAAACCCAAAACCCAAAACCCAAAACCCAAAACCCTAAACCCCAAACCCCAAACCCCAAACCCAAACCCTGAACCCT
>NW_010360858.1:7388-7766 GCF_000414095.1 Morus notabilis | reverse complement strand
CTGAACCCCGAACCCCGATCCCTGAACCTCGAACCCAGAACCCTCAACCCCGAACCCTAAACCCTAAACCTTAAGCCCTAAACGCCCTAAACCCCTTAACCCCCAAACCCCTAACCCTGAACCCTGAACCCTGAACCCTAAACCCTGAACCTTAACCCTGAACCGTGAACCGTGAACCCTAACCCCTGAACCCCGAACCCTGAACCCTGAACCGTCAACCATCAACCCCAAACGGTGAACCATGAACCGCGAACCCCGAACGCCGAACCTCGAACCCCAAACCCTGAACCCTAAACCCTGAACCCTGAACCCTGAACCCTGAACCTTGAACCCTGAACCCTGAACGTTGAGCCCTGAGCCCTGAGCCCTGAGCCCTGA
>NW_010360858.1:5234-7281 GCF_000414095.1 Morus notabilis | reverse complement strand
CCTAAACCCCAAACCCCAAACCCTAAACCCCAAACACCAAACTCCAAACCCCAAACCCTAAACCCTAAACCCCAAACCCTAAACTCTAAACCGTAAACCCTAAACCAAAAACCCCAAACCCCAAACCCTAAACCCTAAACCCTAAACCCCAAAACCTAAACCCCAAACCCCAAACCCTAAACCCCAAACACCAAACTCCAAACCCCAAACCCTAAACCCTAAACCCCAAACCCTAAACTCTAAACCGTAAACCCTAAACCAAAAACCCCAAACCCCAAACCCTAAACCCTAAACCCTAAACCCCAAACCCTGAACCCCGAACCCCGAACCCTGAACCCAAAACCCTAAACCACATAAACCCCCTAAACCCAAAACCCTGAACCCAGAATCCTGAACCCTAAACCCTGAGCCCTGAACCCTAAACCCTAAGCCCCGAACCGTGAACCGTGAACCATGAACTGTGAACCCTGAACCCCGAACCCTGAACTGTGAACCGTGAACCGTGAACCCTGAACGCCGAACACTGAACCACGAACCCTGAACCCCGAACCCAAAACCCCAAACCCCAAACCCTAAACCGTAAACCCTCAACCTTAAACCCTGAACCCTGAACCCTGAACCCTGAGCTCTTAGCACTAAACCCTGGGCCATGAGCCCAGAACCTAAACCCTGAACCCTTAACCGTAAACCGTGAACTTGGAACCCTGAACCCCGAATCCCGAACCCCAAACCCCGAACCCTGAACCTCAAACCCCGAACCCCAAACCCCGAACCCCGAGCCCTGAGCCCTGAACCTTAAACCCTTAACACTGAACCCCAAACCCAAAACCCCAAACCCCAAACCCCAAACCCTAAACGCCGAACCCCGAACCACGAACCCCGAACCCTGAACCCCGAACCCGGACCCCTAACCCCGAACACCGAACCCTGAGCCCTGAGCCCCGAGCCCTGAGCCCTGAGCGCTGAGCCCTGAACCCTGAACCCTGAAACCTAAAGCATGAACCCAAAACCGTGAACTGTAAACCCCAAACCCCAAACCATAAACCCTGAACCCTGAACCCGAAACCCTGAACCCTGAACCCTGAACCGTGAACCATAAACCCCAAACCCCAAAGCCCAAAGCCCAAACCCTAAACCCCAAACCTTAAACCCTGAACCCTTAACCCTGAACCATGAACCCTGAACCCTGAACCGTGAACCATAAACCCCAAACCCCAAACCCTAAACCCTAAACCCTAAACCCTAAACCCTAAACCCTAAACCCTAAACCCTAAACCCTAAACCCTAAACCCTAAACCCTAAACCCTAAACCCTAAACCCTAAACCCTAAACCCTAAACCCTAAACCCTAAACCCTAAACCCTAAACCCTAAACCCTAAACCCTAAACCCTAAACCCTAAACCCTAAACCCTAAACCCTAAACCCTAAACCCTAAACCCTAAACCCTAAACCCTAAACCCTAAACCCTAAACCCTAAACCCTAAACCCTAAACCCTAAACCCTAAACCCTAAACCCTAAACCCTAAACCCTAAACCCTAAACCCTAAACCCTAAACCCTAAACCCTAAACCCTAAACCCTAAACCCTAAACCCTAAACCCTAAACCCTAAACCCTAAACCCTAAACCCTAAACCCTAAACCCTAAACCCTAAACCCTAAACCCTAAACCCTAAACCCTAAACCCTAAACCCTAAACCCTAAACCCTAAACCCTAAACCCTAAACCCTAAACCCTAAACCCTAAACCCTAAACCCTAAACCCTAAACCCTAAACCCTAAACCCTAAACCCTAAACCCTAAACCCTAAACCCTAAACCCTAAACCCTAAACCCTAAACCCTAAACCCTAAACCCTAAACCCTAAACCCTAAACCCTAAACCCTAAACCCTAAACCCTAAACCCTAAACCCTAAACCCTAAACCCTAAACCCTAAACCCTAAACCCTAAACCCTAAACCCTAAACCCTAAACCCTATACCCTAAACCCTATACCCTAGACCCAAACCCTAAACCCTAAACCCTAAACCCTAAACCCGAAACCCTAAACCC
>NW_010360858.1:2104-5186 GCF_000414095.1 Morus notabilis | reverse complement strand
AACCCCAAACCCTAAACCCTAAACCCTAAACCCCGAACGCCGAACCCCAAACCCCGAACCCTCAACCCCGAACCCTAAACCCTAAACCCTAAACCCTAAACACCCTAAACCCCTTAACCCCCTAACCCCCAACCCTGAACCCTGAACGCTGAACCCTGAACCATGGACCTTAAACCCTGAACCCTGAACCCTGAGCCTTGAACCCTGAACCCTGAACCCTGAACCCTGAGCCCTGAACTGTGAACTGTGAACCCTGAACCGTGAACCGTGAACCCCGAATTGTGAACCATGAACTCTGAACCCTGAACGTCGAACCCTGAACCCCGAACCCTGAACCCCAAACCCCAAACCCTGAACCCTAAACACTTAACCCTGAGCCCTGAACCATGAACCTTGAACCCTGAAACCTGAACCCTGAGCCCTTAGCCCTGAACCCTGGGCCCATAGTCCTGAGCCCTGAACCTTGAACCGTGAACGCTGAACGCTGAACCCTGAACCCTGACCCTGAACCCTGAACCCTGAACCCTGAACCTTGAACCCTGAACCCTGAACCCTAAACTGTTAACCCCGAACCCAGAACTCTAAACCCTGAACCCTGAACACCGAACACCGAACCCTGAGCCCTGAGCCCTGAGCCCTTAGCCCTTAGCCCTGAACCCTGAACCCTAAACCCTTAACCCTTAACCCTAAACCCTAAACCCCAAACCCCAAACCCCAAACCCCAAACCCCAAACCCCAAACCCCAAACCCCAAACCCCAAACCCCAAACCCCTCAACCCTAAACCCTAAACCCTAAACCCTAAACCCTAAACCCTAAACCCTAAACCCTAAACCCTAAACCCTAAACCATAAACCCTAAACCCTAAACCCTAAACCCTAAAAAACCTAAAACACCTAAACCCTAAACCCTAAACCCTAAACCCTAAAAAACCTAAAACACCTAAACCCTAAACCCTAAACCCCGTTACGACACCAAAAGTTTCACCGTTCCCGTGGCAGTTGTAGATCACGAAGAGTGCTTCGATCAAACCGCTGATGGGCCCCATTTCAACACCAAAAGTTGTCATCGTTCCCGTGGCGGTTGTAGGGCGTGAAGAGAGCTTCGATCTAACACCTGGTGGGCCCCGTTAGGACACCAAAAGTTTTCACCGAAAATGTGGCACCTGTAGATCGCGAAGTGAGGTTCGATCTAATGGCTGATGGGCCCAATTACGAGACCAAAAGTTGTCGCCGTTCCCGTGGCGGTTGTAGAGTGTGAAGAGAGCCTTGATCTCACGGATTATGGGCCCCGTTACGACACCATAGATTTTCACCGCTCCCGTGGCAGTCGTAGAGTGCGAAGAGAGCTTCGATATAACCTCTGACGGGCCGGCTCCATTACGACACAAAAAGTTGTCGCTAAATTCGTGGCGGTTGTAGAGTGTGAAGAGAGCCCTGATCTCACGGATTATGGGGCCCGTTACGACACCAAAAGTTTCACCGTTCCCGTGGCGGGTGGAGAGTGGGAAGAGAGCCCTGATCTCACGGATTATGGGGCCCGTTACGACACCAAAAGTTTCACCGTTCCCGTGGCGGGTGGAGAGTGGGAAGAGAGCCCTGATCTCACGGATTATGGGGCCCGTTACGACACCAAAAGTTTCACCGTTCCCGTGGCGGGTGGAGAGTGGGAAGAGAGCCCTGATCTCACGGATTATGGGGCCCGTTACGACACCAAAAGTTTCACCGTTCCCGTGGCGGGTGGAGAGTGGGAAGAGAGCCCTGATCTCACGGATTATGGGGCCCGTTACGACACCAAAAGTTTCACCGTTCCCGTGGCGGGTGGAGAGTGGGAAGAGAGCCCTGATCTCACGGATTATGGGGCCCGTTACGACACCAAAAGTTTCACCGTTCCCGTGGCGGGTGGAGAGTGGGAAGAGAGCCCTGATCTCACGGATTATGGGGCCCGTTACGACACCAAAAGTTTCACCGTTCCCGTGGCGGGTGGAGAGTGGGAAGAGAGCCCTGATCTCACGGATTATGGGGCCCGTTACGACACCAAAAGTTTCACCGTTCCCGTGGCGGGTGGAGAGTGGGAAGAGAGCCCTGATCTCACGGATTATGGGGCCCGTTACGACACCAAAAGTTTCACCGTTCCCGTGGCGGGTGGAGAGTGGGAAGAGAGCCCTGATCTCACGGATTATGGGGCCCGTTACGACACCAAAAGTTTCACCGTTCCCGTGGCGGGTGGAGAGTGGGAAGAGAGCCCTGATCTCACGGATTATGGGGCCCGTTACGACACCAAAAGTTTCACCGTTCCCGTGGCGGGTGGAGAGTGGGAAGAGAGCCCTGATCTCACGGATTATGGGGCCCGTTACGACACCAAAAGTTTCACCGTTCCCGTGGCGGGTGGAGAGTGGGAAGAGAGCCCTGATCTCACGGATTATGGGGCCCGTTACGACACCAAAAGTTTCACCGTTCCCGTGGCGGGTGGAGAGTGGGAAGAGAGCCCTGATCTCACGGATTATGGGGCCCGTTACGACACCAAAAGTTTCACCGTTCCCGTGGCGGGTGGAGAGTGGGAAGAGAGCCCTGATCTCACGGATTATGGGGCCCGTTACGACACCAAAAGTTGTCACTAAATTCGTGGCGGTTGTAGAGGGGGAAGAGAGCTTTGATCTAACGGATTATGGGACCCGTTACGACATAAAAAGTTGTCGCCGTTCCCTTGCCAGTAGTAGATCGTGAAGAGAGCTTCGATCTAACTGCTGATGGTCCCAGTTACGACACCAACATTTGTCGCCCTTCCCGGGGCGGTTGTAGAGCGCGAAGAGAGCTTCGATCTAATGGCTGATGGGCGCTATTTCGACATCAAACGTTGTCGCCATTCTAGTGGCGGTGGTAGAGCGTGAAGAGAGCTTCGATATAACCTCTGATGGGCTGGCCCCGTTACGACACCAAAAGTTGTCGCTAAATTCGTGGCGGTCGTAGAGTACGAAGAGAGCTGCGATCTAACGGCTGATGGGCCCCATTACGACACCAATCCGTCTGATCAAAGCTCTCTTCGCCCTCTACAACCGCCATGAAACCGTGACACTTTTTTTTG
>NW_010360858.1:358-2060 GCF_000414095.1 Morus notabilis | reverse complement strand
CTCTAATGGCTGATGGGCCTCGTTTCAACACCAAACATTGTCACCATTCTGGTGGCGGTGGTAGGGCGCGAAGAGAGCTTCGATATAACCTCTGATGGGCCGGCCCCGTTACGACACAAAAACTTGTCGCTAAATTCTCGGCGGTTGTAGAGGGGGAAGAGAGCTTTGATGTGACGGATTATGGGACCCGTTAGGACATAAAAAGTTGTCGCCGTTCCTGTGCCAGTTGTAGATCACAAAGAGAGCTTCGATCTAACGGCTGATGGGCCTCGTTTCAACACCAAACGTTGTCGCCATTCCAGTGGCGGTGGTAGGGCGCGAAGAGAGCTTTGATGTAACGTCTGAAGGGCCGGCCCCATTACGACACCAAAAGATGTCACCGTTCCCGTGGAAGTTGTAGAGCATGAAGAGAGCTTTGATATGACGGATGATGGGCGCCGTTACACAACAAAAGTTTTGAGCGTTCCTTTGGCCATTGTAGATGGCGAAGAGCTCTTTGATCTAACGGCTAATGGGGCCCATTACGACACAAAAAATTGTCACAGTTTCATGGCGGTTGTAGAGGGCGAAGAGAGCTTTGATCTGACGGATTATGGGCCCCGTTATGACACCAAAAGTTGTCACCATTCCCGTGGCGGTTGTAGGGCGCGAAGAGAGCTTCGATCTAACGGCTGATGGGCCCCGTTATGACACCAAAAGTTGTCACCATTCCCGTGGCGGTTGTAGGGCGCGAAGAGAGCTTCGATCTAACGGCTGATGGGCCCCGTTATGACACCAAAAGTTGTCACCATTCCCGTGGCGGTTGTAGGGCGCGAAGAGAGCTTCGATCTAACGGCTGATGGGCCCCGTTATGACACCAAAAGTTGTCACCATTCCCGTGGCGGTTGTAGGGCGCGAAGAGAGCTTCGATCTAACGGCTGATGGGCCCCGTTATGACACCAAAAGTTGTCACCATTCCCGTGGCGGTTGTAGGGCGCGAAGAGAGCTTCGATCTAACGGCTGATGGGCCCCGTTATGACACCAAAAGTTGTCACCATTCCCGTGGCGGTTGTAGGGCGCGAAGAGAGCTTCGATCTAACGGCTGATGGGCCCCGTTATGACACCAAAACTTTTCACCGTTCCTGTGCCATTCGTAGATCGCAAAGAGAGCTTCTTTAATCTAACGGTTGATGGACCCCATTACGACACCAACATTTGTTGCCCTTCCCGGGGTGATTGTAGAGTGCGAAGAGAGCTTCGAACTAACGGTTGATGGGTCCCGTTTCAACACCAAACATTGTCACCATTCTAGTGGCAGTGGTAGAGCACGAACAGAGCTTTGATATAACCTCTGATGGGCCGGCCCCATTACGACACAAAAACTTGTCACTAAATTCGTGGCAGTTGTAGAGGGGGAAGAGAGCTTTGATCTGACGGATTATGGGACCTGTTACGACATAAAAAGTTGTCACCGTTCCCATGCCAGTTGTAGATCGCGAAGAGAGCTTCGATCTAACGGCTGATGGGCCCCCTTACGACACAAAAATTTGTCACCCTTCCCGGGGTGGTTGTCGAGTGTGAAGAGAGCTTTGATCTAACGGTTGATGGGCCTCATTTCACCACCAAATGTTGTCGCCATTCCAGTGGCGGTGGTAGGGCGTGAAGAGAGCTTCGATATAACGTCTGAAGGGCCAGCCCCGTTACGACACCAAAGGTTGTCCCC
>NW_010360858.1:0-328 GCF_000414095.1 Morus notabilis | reverse complement strand
GGATGATGGGCCCCGTTACGACACCAAAAGATGTCGCCGTTCCCGTGGCGGTTGTAGAGCACGAACAGAGATTAGATCTATCAGTTGATGGGCGCCGTTACACACCAAAAGTTTTGAGCGTTCCTTTGGCCATTGTAGATTACGAAGAGAGCTTCGATCTAGCGGCTAATGGGGCCTGTTACGACACAAAAATTTGTCACGGTTTTCGTGGTAGTTGTTGAGGGTGAAGAGAGCTTTGATCTGACAGATTATGGGCCTCTTTACGATACAAAAAGTTTTCACCATTCCTGTGCCATTTGTAGATCACGATGAGAGCTTCGATCTAACG
>NW_010360857.1:16996-33118 GCF_000414095.1 Morus notabilis | reverse complement strand
GTTAGAAGCCCCCAGTGAAGGGTAACCGGTCAATGGGCCGTGCTGGCCAAGAGATCTCAACTACCAAACGACAAACTAGCCTGAAACCGCCACCACCAACGAGAGGCTCACGACTAGGTGAGCCGGAGGATCAAGTTTCATGGCCGAGAGCCCAGCAACGCGCTCAGAGGCGGCCCCGGAACTCCGGCCGTTGTTCACTCTTTTTTCTTTGGTTTGTGTGGGGAGAGGAAAAAAGAGTTAAAAACCCTAAAACGTAAGAATGACAAAATTTGAGATAAAGAGAAGAAAGAATAAAACATAAGCGAGAGCAATACTTGAATAATTAACCAATTGCAACTTTTATCCATTCCTTTTGTTTCGGAAATAAATTGAGAATTCTAGAGAGTATGAGAAAAATTCCCTGTCAATAGGGTTCTAGTTTAAATTAATTAACAGATTTGTGTAAGATTCAAACATTTTACATAATTCTTTATTTTCATTGGATTTGGACAAGATCTAAAATTCACAAATATGAACAAGTGGGTAATCAAATCATAGAAAGCTCCACTCTTTCTTACATCAAGTAACTAAATAGTTAGCTCTAAATTCTTCAATTGTATGTTTGGTACACCAGAAATGGATTGGGATTAGGATAAATAATCCTAATGCCATGCTTATTGACTAATATTAACTGGATTCATAAGCCATTGACCTAAAAATAATCCTCCATTTTTATCCTGTATGAAATCCCTTCCCCCCAAACACACAACACAATCTACTGCCAACCACCCTCTACACTTAACAACTGGCCGTCCCTTACAACGGCGACGGCACCGAGCTTCCATTCGTCCGCAACAGTGAATGATGACTGAGCTTCTCCGTCCATTAGGGTGGCAAGGAAACAACACAATCCCTTCTACTTTTGTGAATTTCTTTCTTGTGGAGTTGAAATTTATGTAATATATATGATTAATATTCTTGATTTCAAAAAGGTTACAAGTATCGTCTGTGGTAAGTCTATACATGACTCTATAGCATTTTATCTTCGGCTATCTACTTTTTCCTATAAAATTGTCTTTATAGCGTGATGGTCTCGCTCAGTTCATGATAAATTCATTTAATTTATCTCTCTAGTTTTCTTTGTAGTAAGATCAATATAATCATTTGTTTGACTTATGAAACTTGAACTTGAAAATATTGGTGAATTTTAATTCCTTTAGTTTTTAATTAGTTTTTCTAAAAATTTATAATTAATTTAAATTATTTATTAGTTATAACATTTAATTTAGTCCACTCTAACAATACACCAAATGCTAAATTGCTTTTTTCAGATGTCTAATTCAACAGTTTACTATGCACCATATCTTATTATAAGCAGTCCAATCCTGATAATCCTATCCAATCAGACGTGGCAAAGAAGATCAAATTCACTAAGGCCCCGTTCATCTCACCGATTCGAATTTAGAATTCGAGTTTTACTACGGCAAAAAACTCTTAGAAACAGTCACATTTAACTTTTTTGTTACAGTAAAAATTTTTCACATAAAATCACATCTCAGCTCGAATTAAAAATTCGAATCAGCGAACTAAACGAGTCCTAAATTATACCCTTTTTCTCTAGAAATGTGAGAAGTTTTGATAAACAAGTTGGAGTCAAGTTGTATTCACTAATATCCTCTCAGTTCCAACAAAATCAAGAAGAGATATGGCTCTAACTGCGTCCTCGCTAAGAAAAATAAATAGTGACCATATTTTTGCCCATCTTATACAATTATGGGTCATGCCATTCAATCAAGGGAAAAAGGAAAAGAGGAAGAAATTTACAAGATTTGGCTGGTCCAAAATGGCCCACAAATTTTACCTTTTATTTATTTTATTTTTTGCTTTTCTCAATCCTTTTCCCATGTGCTTGATTTTCTTCAAAATCGTGTCCATTGGTCTATCTTTAGTACATTTCAACTAGTGAGAAACACAAGATATGGAAAGATTGAGAAAATCTTGAAGTAATGATATTTTGATATTAGGAGACATATGCGTAAATTGTTTTTTAGTATAATTGTTCTAGAGGGTCAATTTCGATTTGGCTGAGGTCTCACAGCTTCTGCAGGCAATTTTGAAGAAACTTCTTAACAAGAGGGGACAAAAGTGAAAGCGAATCAATTTGAGATTTCATCAAATCTTTAATTTTCTTGCCTAAAAGTCTCCCCAATATGGTTTGAATAGCAAATCAAGTAGGTAAAAGTGAAACTTCAAGGAATAAATGTTTGGTTATTTACATCCATCTCCTTCTTCTTTTCTTTTCTTTTTTTTTTTTTTTTGTTCTCATCCTAATAGCTAAATATGTATATGTGATGACAAAAAAAAAAAGGGGTTTTATAGTTACATAAACCACCACAGAGTACTATTTATTTTGGTAAGGGAAAAACTCTAGACAAGTTAATTTAATGCAGTTAAGATGTTGTTGTTTTAGCATCTGATGGAGAAGTTTAGGTAGGTTATTGTTTTTTCTCACTATACTAGTGTAATTCCACGTGCGATAGACGTGTGGAGTGATCCGAATGTTAAGTTTTAATTACTGTGTTATTAAACATATAAAATTTGAATATAAAATCTCAAAAAGGAAAAAAAAGAAAAAAAAAAGAAAGAAGTTTTGGAAGAAAAAGGGGATAAAAAAAACTAAAATGAATAAATAAATAAGTTTTCGTAAAAGGGACCAAAATGAAAAATAAAATTTGAGAGTATAAATTTAAAAAGGGTTAAAATTGACCAAAGAAATATAGGACAAAATGAACCAAAATGGAAAAGAAATAAAATTTATGGGAGAAAAATGAAAAAAAATAAAGTTTCAAGGGGGAAAATAAAAAAAAGGTACCGAAATAAATAAATTTTAAGGTACCGAAATAAATAAGTTTTGAGATACCACCGAAAAGGAATATTTAGGTAGAAAAATATAAAATTTTGGGAGAAAAAAGCAAAAGGAAAAAGATGAGAAAAAAAGGAGAAAAAAACCATGAGAGCAAAAAAAAAAAAAAAATCATTACTGTTCTTGCTTTTCAACCAAAATGTCGCCGTTTCGGTCGAAACCGTGTGCCAACAGTACCGAGGATTGAGTTTTCTATTATATAGATAATATGAAATGATCAGTATCATAGCCATGTTTAGACAATAAAGCACATACCCCATAAAAAATTCAATTTTTAATTTTTACCCTTAAAATTTATAAACGTTTCAATTAAATCCTCATTTTTCTCCCTTAAAAATTTCTAACGATAAAAGTGTCCACACAAAAATTTTATATATTTTTAACTTTTACACATGAATTTGGTAAAAGTTTCAATTGAATTCTCATTTTGTGCTACTGAAATTTATGTACAATTATTTTAGAGTGATTCTATTTGCACACTCCTTTAATTCTGTACACTTCTTTTTAAATTAAAGTTTTTATTATAAAAAACATCTTTACATAAAATTATAAAAAGACAATTTAATTACGTAATTAAATTTTATTATTAAAAAGAAACTAATGATAAGGTTTTTTTTTTATTTTTTTTTTATTTTTTATAAAGTTTTGTTTTGTTTTTTTCTTTTCTTTGTTTTGCTTATGTTGTTTTACTGTTGTGCATTTGTCATTCTGTCTTTTTTGTTCACACTGATATCCTTTTTTTTTTGTTTCCATTTTTGTTTTTTATTTTATTATTTGAGATGTTTTTGCTGTTTATTATTATTTTGTTTAATTGCTTATAAGAAAAAAGGCTTAATGCCTAAAGCTTAAACTAAAAAGATAGAGAGATGGAGAAACGATAAGCTTAAAGTACCAAGTTAAAATTAAATGATGACTGTGAAAAGATAAATAAAGTGGTCAATTTATGAAAATATTTAAGGGTAATTTTGAAATAATTAGGGCATGTAATTATAATGGTTTTTTGTAACGAGCTTTGGTCACACTCGATTTTTTTATTTTAAATAGGTCTCTTTTTATTGGGTCTCGGTACTTTTGTTTGCCCTTTTACTTCATCTATTTTTATTGGTGGATTTATTTAATATTCAGGGTCGAATTCTCTTATAATTGGAGGTCATCTGTGACTATTTATGTAAGTTGTTAAATTTATAATGAAGTTTTCTGTTAAAAAAAAAAAAAAAAAAAAACTAAATATACCTCTATTTTCTTTTTTGATAACAAATGTACCTCTATTTTCTCAAAAATAACTTTTTAACTTTCGGAATCTACTTTCAAAACTCAAATAAACATTGGTATATTTAAAAGAAAAATAAAAAAGTAAAAAAGAAACAAAGGGCTAAAAAAAAAAACGTGTTCTCTCTGAAATAGATTCTTTGCACCACCCGTGATGGTCTAGGATCCTGCGATTTACCGGCCCCAAATGATGGACAAATTATTGAGAATTGGTTTTATAGATGAAATGCGATTTATATCAACTGTAGAGGTAATAATTAATATTACAAAGTAAGTTCTTAGCTCTCTCTATTAAACTTGAAAATATGTCTCAACTTTCAAAGAGCATAGGATGAATAATATCCACATTCCCTTTCTTACTTATTATCATCTCTCACGCGCCTTTAAATTAACGACACGTGATTTCAGTAATTTAATTAGGTGGTTAATTTTAAGGAAGTTTTACTGTTGGGAGATAAAATTACCCGACACAAGTATTAAGAAGTAAATTGTATGATCTTAACTGTAAAAAAAAAAAAAAAAAAAAAAAATTAAGTGAATAATATCCACATTCCCTTTCTTACTTATTATCATCTTAACTGTTGGAAAAAAGCTTTAATTTTTAGGCTCCTTTGGAAGGGTTTCAAATGAGGTTTGAACTTGTGGTTTGAACTTTTATTTAGATGTCTGTAAAAAAAAAAAAAAAAAGGTTTAATTCATATGATTTCTCATTTTTAAGGTTGAGGAGGGTTCAAATGTCCCATTAAAATTTTAATCCAGATATGTTTTATAAAATCCCAAACGAAAATTCTATTGAACCTGAGAGTTCAAACCCGTTTAACTCATTTATCAAACAAGCTCTTATTTGTTACTAAATCCAGTCAAATTCCGTGTCATTTTTTTTTAGATAAACTATCACATGAAAGTGACAAAACATAGTAACTTTGATTACACTCAATGGGGGTAAAAAATCCAAATTAGGGGGTATGAATGGAATTATCACAAGGTTGAAAGATATTTGGTTCAAGTTTATATTCCATTGCCCATTGGGGAGCTCAATCAATGGGGGGGTAATACTAATACAAATGGGAATGGGATTATAAAGGAGGATTGATGGATAACACATGGGGCGTGTAGAAGAGAGAAGATGGGCATGCATGGGAAGCAAATCTTAAAAGGGAATCAAAAGAAATTGCCCTCTCCTTTGCCCACCACTCTCCCCCCCACCTGCTCAAGATATGGTAAGCGCCACATGATTTCCACACCCCATAGGAAAAAGGCACCATTGCTGACATCACCTGTATCTCTTCCGGGGATTTTGGTGGGCCCCACATCTCTCTCTCTCTCTCTCTTTCTCTCTCTAAAGTCTAAACTCTACTCCCCCGCACCTTTGCCCTTTTGCTTTCATACAAGACTCTCTATTAATTTTTCAGATTTTCTGTATCCTCTCTCTCTCTCTCTCTCTCTCTCTCCTCTCCTATTCTTAGTATATAGTCTTTGCTATGATATGTATGTCACCGCCACAACCCATCAACCCGCCCCCAACGAAAAAATATATACATTTATGGAGATTTATGATTTTGCCCATTTAATTATTCATTTTTAGTTAGTTGTTCTAGAGTGGGGGGGTTCTTTTTTTATTATTGCATTGCTTGTCCCTTAATTCAAAATCAACTTGGAAAATTTGCAAGATTTGGGAGGAAACCTGGTCGGATCTTGCTTTGTGGGGGGGTGTGGATTTTGGTGGGTCTTATTTCATTACAAAGCTCCTCTCTTTTTTCATCTCCCACAAACCAAAAACTAAAAAATAGTTAACCAACAAAAAAAAAAAAAAAAAAAAAAACCCATCCAGAAAAACTTGTTTCTTTGCCAAAGATTGGATTTTTGGTTTAGTGCAATGGGAATGGCAGCTACAGAGTCACAATTTCATGTTTTGGCTGTTGATGACAGCCTTCTTGATAGAAAGCTTATTGAGAGGCTCTTGAAGACCTCATCTTATCAAGGTAACTTTCCTTTTTTGTTTGGCAAGAAAGAAACTTTTTCCTAGAAAATTCAATTCTAGCTTAATGGGTCTTCTTTTTCTGCTTTTTTATTACTGGGTTTTGGATTTTCATTGTGTTCTGTTTTTGTTCATGGCAGTTACTACAGTTGATTCCGGTAGTAAGGCTCTTGAGTTTCTGGGTTTTCATGAGGATGACCAAATCAATCCAGATTCTCCTTCTATTTCCCCAAATAATCATCAGGTACTGTGGTTTTCTTCTTCTCTTTTTCCCAACTTTTTTCCCTTTTCTTTCGACTTTCTGCATCATTTTCCTTTCTGCTTTTCTGAAAAATCTTTTGTTTTTTTGTTGTTGTTTTGCAGGAAGCGGAAGTGAATCTTATTATTACAGATTACTGTATGCCAGGCATGACAGGCTACGATCTGCTAAAGAAAATCAAGGTATGGTTTTTATTTTTATTTTTATTTTTCGCTTTCTCTTTGTTTCCAGATTGAAAATTTTGCAAATCTTTAGTGGGCAGTCGAAATATTTTTCATTTTTGTCTTTTTGGAACTTTTCTAACAAGTAACAACCACTTTGTCCTAAATATCTATGAAAATCTCTTTGGAATATTTTCCCAACCAACTTTCCAACCCAAGAAAATTAGGTTAACTTTCCAACCCAAGAAAATTAGGCTATAGACTTTCTTTTCCCTTCTTGGAAACTTTTATTTATTGGGATTCTTTCCTGATATTTCAGGAATCCTCATCTCTGAGAAACATACCAGTAGTGATCATGTCATCTGAGAATGTGCCTTCAAGAATCACAAGGTAATGATCCCAAAAAAAAAAAAAAAAAATCATTTGGAATTTTATTTTCCTGGAAAATTCTAGGAATTTTGGAATTCTTTTTAATTAAAATCGCTGGTTAAATATAGATGCTTGGAAGAAGGGGCAGAAGAGTTCTTCTTGAAGCCTGTACAATTATCAGACTTGAAAAGGCTTAGGCCCCATATGGTGAAAACCAAAGTGAAGGATCAAAATCTTGACAAGAAACAAGAAAATCAAGAAAACCCAGAAGAGAAACTAGACAAACAAGAGATTCAATCAGAAAAATTGCAACAACAACAACAAATGGGCAACAATAATAACAAGAGGAAGGCAATGGAAGAGAGCCTTTCTCCTGATAGAACCAGACCAAGATACAGCAATGGAGTTGCCACTGTTGTTTGATGGTTGGTCTCTTTTGAAATTTTACCCTTTTCATCTGAACCTTGTAATTTTGTTAACTCTTTTTTTCCCCCCCTTTTCTTTCTTTCCCTTTTTTTTTTTTACCCCATTACTGCTGGTTAATACTGGCTGAATAGGAGTTGTAGAGAAAGAGCTTTCTCATGTATACAGTTTTACATGGAAATCTTTCATTCACAAATTTTGTTGTGCTAATTACAAAAAAAAAAAAAAAAAAAAAAAAACCAAGCACTGTGTATGTGAATTGTGATTAATGTATGTTGCAGAGCAATAGATTGATAATTGGCCAGAGCCAAGAACTAATTTTGAGTTAGAAACTTTTTTGTTTAATTGCCATAATTTATTACACGTCCCTCCTAATGCCAAAAGCACACACTTGAGCTGAAAAACTTTGGTTACAAAGTTGATAGGGAAAACAATTGGGTCAAAACAGTAATTCTAGTTTTACAAAACTTGTTAATGTTGATGAAATAAAATGCAAATGCATTCATGGTATTTTAACTGATTTCAGGCGAAGCCAAAAGCTAATATTAAAATTTCGTTTATTTCATTAATTTGAGTTTTTAATTTGAGTTTTATTATAGTTAACAGTTTTCATAAAAAATTACATTTAATTTTTTTTTGTAGTAAAAAGTTTTCATATAAAATCGCATCTCAGCTCAAATTAAAAAAAACTGAACGATGTCTTATTCAGAAAATTTGTTTCCTTAATTGGCATAATCTGTTCAATGTCTTTGTCATTAATCTGCTTGTTTAAACTCATGTTTATCAGATTTTGATAGATAATGGCAAAATTCGGTCCTTGAACGAAGCTTTCTTTCCTCCCTCAACCTTTTTGATTGAAGCTGCATGGCTGAAAACAAAACTATTATCATTTTTTTTTTCTTTTTGAGGTTAAAACTAGATTAGAACTTTATATGATCAGATTCAAACTCGCTTTTTCGTTGGCAAAAGCAATGGGTTGTTCAATTATTAAAAAAAGGACAAAAAAAAATAAAATAAGCAATGGTTTTTTTTTTTTTTTTTTTTTTTTTGCCCTTTTTTCTCTATGCATCGTTGTATGCACATGATTAGTTTAATGTTATACAACCTTTGCTAAATGGTATAGTTAGGATATATATTAGTTAACGAAAAATATCATATACACGTACATTGGGGAAAAAAAAAAGAAAAAAGAAAACCTAACCATTAATGAACTTGTGATAAGTTGGTATTATTATTTTAACTGTGTGATATTTATCAAACAATTGTAATAAATTAAGGAGACAAAAAAATGTATAAGAATTAATGAGATTGGATTCTTATAACACTACATCATTAAATTTTTATATTTAATGTGTAACTACCGATGTAAACATAATCATTAAAAAGTCGTCAATATATATACTATATAATATTGTAATATCTCTCACGGGTGATGTAAGGTTACCGTAAGGTTACTGTAAGGTTACTGTAAGGTTATCATAATCTCGTAGTGATATACACTTATTGGAACCCAACACTTAATATTGCGATTACTGTTCTCTCGCAATGTTATCATTTGTACGGTCGTAAATATTTCGTTATGTAATAATTTTATTGATTTGGTAATTGTTTTCTATGTTATTTTAACTAAATCGAGTAATAAGCTACTATTTTTTGTAATAAACCTAGTTTTCCATCCTTTCTGTTTTGATAATCGTAATCTTGTAAAATTATTGAAGTGTTTGGTATGGAGATTCGTGTCATAGTTTGAATCATAATTCGTAGTTTGTTACAGTATTTTCTCTCATAAAAAACGCACGTAAACCGAAAATGGTTATGAATCATGGTTTTAAATTTATAAACTAAACGTCTACTAAATTTATGCTTGAAATAGTTATTTGTAGTATTGTTATTATTCATACACGGCTAAATTAGGTGAGGTAACGTTAGCAGAAAATAAAGTAAGGTATAAGTGATACCAGCCTTCTTGAATGTAGCCAGTCATTCATTGTTGACATGTGATAAATTTTGAATTTATCAAAATGGTATGGAATCTAATCTGTTAAGCTGCTAGACTTTAATCAATTGTCAAAAAAATTGTGGCTCAAAATATGTGATTTTCTTTTTATGGAAAAATATGTGAATTTTAAAGTCAAATCAATATGACATGAAGAGATATCATGAATAATACTATTATTTTATTATTATAAATAAGTCTGTTATTCTTTTGCAATATTGAAACACAATATAAGGTGCCTACTATATATTCTTACATCAATGATTAGATTATATGCTAAATAAACGAAATAAATAAACCAAATCACGTTGAAATAGTACTTGGACATATTGCATGCGGTGTACACGAAACCGTTGTCTAGTTCAATGTACTTAAAGATTCATATCCAATTTTATACTTTTTAAGATTTCCGTTCTGATTTATAGTCATAAAAAATTTTCAATACGTCAAATACGAGGGTTAAGATTCTGGACGTTATCTGTACGTAGTTACGTTATTTAATTTTTTTTTTTTTTGGGGCAGAATTCTTTTGGTCTACTGGAAAGAAGTTATTTATTTGTAAAGAAAGACTTATAAGGGTAGATATCTCGAGAAGTAAGTCGTCCTCATGGGTGGTATGGATCACTCACGAAATCAATCATGCGTGAATTGAGTAGTTATATTTGCACCCTAAAAATTTATAAATGCCTTCATTAATTAATACTCATCTAATAAAAATTTGAAAAATCTATCTTTTTATAGATATAATTTTCATAATATCTAATTTAATCCTTTCATACCTACTAATTTTAATCTTAATTCAATTTATAATAATATATACTCTTTCAACTATTAATATTATATATATATATATTTTTTAATTAAATGCAACTCTCTTGACCTTTATTATCAATTGTCTTTGTCTTACCTCCTCTCCCTTCTTCTTTGAATTAGCAAATATAAGAACAACTCTCCGGGTTTGATCCTTACAAAGCTGCTCTTTTAATTGCTTTGACTAATTAGGCAAAACTAATGAAGACTTGTTCTTCATTACTTATTTTCAGAATTTTTTTGATTTAGTATAGAACAGAAGGTGAGAGTTTTTTTTTTTTTTTTTTTGAAAAATACTTTCTAATTGTCGGGGTTTGATAAATCTGGAGGGTATGACGTGGTGGGAGTATGCACGTGTAAGTATTTGACTTGTTGGTGGTGGTTCCAATGTGACCAAAACACTTAACATGCCCTCGAAGTAGATAATGATGGTAGGATCTCTGACGGTGGTGTGGTTCGCTTAGGCCCAAATCAGGCCGAAAAACACGTATTCTAGGACCCTCTTTGTTGCTAAAATCATGAAAATATTCCTACAAAAAATGTTAAAAAATCCAAAAAAATAATAATGAAGAACTTCGCGAATAAATAATGGTGGAAGGAGTGATCACGTAGTTGATGGAGAAGGTGACTCAAGAGGTGGATAAGACTTTTTGATGGAGAAGGGCTCCAAAAGCAATTTTTGAGCTGCTTTGGAGGCTTTGAATATGTAGCTTCGTTGGTGGATAAGGCACTGATGTAGAAAAATGATATGGAGGAGTATGGTGAAAGAGCTCCGAAAGTGAATGCAGGTTGTTCCGAGAGAGTGGAGACTGTTTGGAGCACTCCCTTCGACAGTGGATGAGAGTGGCTCCAAGGTTGGAGGCTTGAATACTTTTGAGAAAGTGTGTAAACAACTCTCAGGACGCTCTCAGGTGGTGTTAGAAGAGGATTGAAAAGTGTTCTTGAGGAGTTTCTAAAGAGGTCAACACTTAGAAACTATGGAGTTCCTCAAGAACTTGAATAAGGCTTCAAGTCTTTGTAGTAAAAGACTTGAAGAAGAAACTCAGAAAGAGATTTTGGAGTGAATTCTCAAGAGAGTGATAGTGAGATCTGATGTGTTGATCTAGCGTGCAAGTATGTTGGTGGTGAAATGAAGAGGGTGAGGGGGTATTTATAGAAGGAGATGGGAGTGCTTGACAGCTACTCTAACGGAGGTCTGAACACTCATTTCCGTTTTAAGGAAGGCTATCAGAGGCCTTTCTTAGTTTGACAAAGAAATGGTCTGGAAATGGAATGGAAGAAACGGCGGCAGGCTATCAGAGCATTCCCATTCAGAAGAAAGGTGTCAGATAGCTTTCTAAGTTTGACAAAGAGATTCACTAAAAATGGGACTAAAAAGTTTCTAGAAATTTACTTCGGCATCAATCTGATGAAATAAGGCACAAGCAATTTCGTTTGGAGTAAAATCACATCTAACTTATCAGAGGAGGAAAAATGAAACCTTAGAAGTGGAAATACTTGGAGGCCAAGTTTTGGAATTTGGGCTGACACAAAATGGCGTCAGATCTGAAATCTCCAAGAGTGTTTGGCTCAACCAAGTGCTCCGAAGATTTTTCTTTTTGGGGGTTGATTGCGTGTCAGACCTTTGTCGGAGGATGTTTGTGCGAGAATGACCAAGCAACCATTGTACTTGCTCTAACAAGAGGTTGCTTCGACGTCAGGTTGCTCCGAATGCGTACGAGTGCTCTGAATGGACAACCTGATAAAGAAAAGAGATGAGGAAGCATGCCTGACACGGTAAGTGCTCTAAGAGGCATGTCTGATCGCGAAAAAAGCCTCCGAATGAGCCAAGATTTATGGATTTCTTAGGCCTTTAAGTTGGAGAAAATTTTTGAAGGATCAGGCTTGGGTTTTGGGCCTTTCAAGAGTTGAAACAAAGGATTTTAGGCTTCTAGAGACAATGGAAAGGCTTTCTTGGGTTGAATGCTTCACCACCAATTCATGCTTAATTTGATTAATTCTGAAAAACCCCCCAAACAGGTTTTAAATTGGGTCAAATTAAGGACAACTGGGCCTACGTGATCACTCATGGGCCTATGTGATCACTCATGACCCACCAAACCACAACCACGGGAGTTTCCTGAGCGTAGCTTGGGTCTTCGTAACGAGCCCAATTATGTCGTGAGACGCAAGGGATTGGACCTAGACCTTTAATACTAGGATTCATGTATCAACACTAATTATAGTAAATCTAGGTGTATGCTCTTTTATTATTATTATTTTTAAATATTATTTCCCTTCATAACTAATGTGGTGTATGTTAATGAGTTTTAATGTAATTTTTTTGTGTTTGTTGTAGTTCTTGTTGTGTTGAGTTGTTTAGTTTATAAATCTAATTAGCTATACAACCATTTCAAAATTTTTAAAAAAAAAAGATATACAACAATATTTTTAATAGAAATATGAACAATATCTCTAATTTTTGAAAGAGAACCTTTTAAATTGTTGCCTAATACCTCAAAATTACTTGAACTAACTCTACTATCATGGTGAGACAGACTCGAACTAAGACATTATCGAATAGAATGAGTAGCCTTACTAAATGACTAATAACAGGTTCTTTTATGTTGTCGGGACACTTTTTCCCGGTACCGTGCCGAGAGATATTATCATTTATGAAATTTTACATTAGAACTTATAAATTCAAACGATAAAATTGCAAATTTGAATGATAATTTGTGAAATTTTAGATTTTATGATGAATCATTCGAGTTTACACGTTCTAACGTAAATTATCTTAAAATTTAAAATTTAAAAATTATCATAACTTTTACAACTTTATCATTTGAGTTTGTAACTTTTAATGTAAAATTTCACAAATTATCGTATGTTCAAACACGGTGCCCGAAATATCTCCTGACGGCATAAAAGAAGCCATGACATAGTTTTGCTCCTATCATTAACTTCATGTACTTTTCAATCATATACTTAATTCCCCGATGCAAGAAAGACATATTAGACTTCAAAAAAAAAAAATGAAAGAACTACTGAACAAAAAAAAAAAAGACAAATTCTTTGAAGGATTAAAGGACATAACAAATTTGTTTCTGAATATTTCTTAAAGTTTCTTTTTTTTCCTAGTGCACTCATCGATACATATTTAACTTGGAATCCGAATTTTTAATTTTGACAAATGCTATCCTAAATTTTAAATACTATTGCAACTGTGGTCCAATGGCTAATGAACACAATTAATGGATAAAAAGTCCTGAAAATATTGGCCTATTATCTAAAACTTAAACTTTCATTGGTCAACAAGTTAGACCTTGAACTTTTTAATTTTGGCATTTGAGACCCTAATTGCTGTTTGTTATGAATGGATTGAACAACATTGATAACAATTATCAAGTTTAGAATCTAAATGTGAACGTTAAAAGTTTGAGGTCCCAACTTGCACATGACCAAAATTTGGGACACATATTGGTGTAATTTAGCATTTCCTTAAATCAAATATTAGTATAAGCATTCCTCTCACACCACTCTCTCCCCTTATCTGTGTTTATATGTATTCGCCTTTTATCTTCCATATTTCTTTTCTTATTATTCCAAGATCCCACTGTACTTGCGAAATACAAGAGATAAGAGACCAGAGTGCACTTCTTTTAAAACTTTTTTAGTTTTGCACCCTCAATTTTTCCTTTTATAATTATGCTCTAAGTTTTTTTTTTTAATATATAGCTTACAATAAATCTACACCCCTCTCTCTTTTTTTTTTTAATAATTTGGTGTTCTAATTCTTCAACTCTATTATAAAATTAAATAAAAGTATTTAATGTTAAAGGTTAAGGGTCCATTGAGTTTTTAATTCAAATTGAGATGTGATTTTATGTGAAAGTTTTTTACTTTAGTAAAAAAATTAGATGCGACTGTTTTTGAAAATTTTTGTATAAAATTCGAATTCTACCTAGATATATTGAGCTGCAAAGTTGAGCAAAGTACTTGAGCCCAAACTATAGCAAGACTTTGGGCTAATGCATGGGCTTAGATTTCATATGGGTAGAAATAGTGGACCAATGTTGGGCTTTTGAATGAGGAAACCACTAGTCAGACATCCTAACATGGTAAAATACATGCTTGGAGTTGGCATCATTGAATATTTGAATTGTTGTATGCATCTACAAGTAATATTTAATGTAGTTTTAAGAGAGTGTGGGAAGTTTTTCTCTTCTTCAAGGCCATCAGAGGAGGCCATTAGCAGGGTGGCTGAGTGTGCGTTGGCATCATTGAATATTTGAATTGTTGTATGCATCTACAAGTAATATTGTTTTAAGAGAGTGTGGGAAGTTTTTCTCTTCTTCAAGGCCATCAGAGGAGGCCATTAGCAGGGTGGCTGAGTGTGTTGATAGCACGGTGGGTGAAAATAATCGCTATTCTCCTTTTAATGAGGAGGATATAAAACGGGCCACGTTTGCCATGGGACCGACAAACGCACCGGGCCCGGATGGCTTCCGAGCTATATTTTTTCAAAAGCATTGGTAGGGAAGTAACCGTATGAGGTCGATACATAGATCATTAGATACACTTATTTAAGAGAAAATCTAAATACTTAGTACTAAGAGAGTGAGAGGTAGACCAAAAATTATTTGGGCTGATGTAGTTGTGTACGACTTTCAAGATCTACAGTTTTAGAAGGGTCTCGTGTTTAATACAGCAGACTGAAAATGAAAAATTCATATAACTGACTCTAATTAATTTGATATTAAGACTTGTATTTATTGTTATTGTATTGGTAGAGAAGTAACGAAGAAGTGTCTGGAGTGTCTTTAGAGGTCGGGAAACGACAGCAGCACTTAATAAGGCTAATTTTGTGCTCATCCCGAAGAATAAGAACCCGCGAAAAGTAATGGACTACCGCCCTATTAGTTTGTGCAATGTTATTTTCAAGATCATTACTAAGGCAATCGCAAACAAGATTTAAGGGCGGGCTAGCTCCCAAAGATCATTTCAGAATGTCAAAGTGCCTTTGTTCCGGGGAAACTAATCTCCGACAATGTGATTACCTCTTTTGAACTCCTTTTATGGAGATAAATTTAGGGCTCGAAAGAAATTTTGCTTGCGGTATTTTTATTTAAACAACATGTTCTCTTATACATTTTTTGTTGTGGGTTATGATATGCTTTTTTTTTTCTTTTTTTAAATGAGAAAAGTAGTGTAATTTTATTAAAAAAACATATATGGAATGTGGGTGTATTTTCCCATAAATGAAAAAATGTGGGTGTATTCCTAATATGGTTTTATTGTAATCTATTAAAGGATAAAATTGTAATATTAAATTTAATATTTTAATGGGGGTATTCATAAGCTATAAATTTAATTTATCTATATTAATATAAAATTCTATTTTGACAAAGGTAACTTTCAACTAACAACATAATTCACAGTAAGCATTTCAACCGCGCAAAAAATGTTAAATTAAGAAGGTTTTTTTCTGAGACATTGTTGTAAATAATATATTTATATAATTAAATTAAATAAAAAGTAAATTTAAACCATTTGAAATTTTATAATCTGAATGTTTCATTACCATTGGTAAAAAATAATTTATATGATAAAAAATATTTATTTACCTAAAATTTTTTTTATCAACCGTGAAAGAAAATTTACTGAAATTTTTTTTTACTAATTATAAAAAAATTATTTATATAATAAATTATTATTTGCTTTAAATAATTTTAAAATATACTATTTATTTTAATTATTTACTACAAATCTACTGACTACTGTATACTTTAGTTTCCTTTTTTATAATTTTTGAAAAGTCAAGTCAATGTTTTTGACCGATATTGGCGGCAGCAAGTACAACACTGTTTATTTATACCGATCGAAATCGTACGGACAGGATGTAATCTTTTGTAGTCTCATTCACCTGATCTCCCCAAGCGGGTCCCACTAAGTCCCGAATTAACACGTGGCATG
>NW_010360857.1:0-16969 GCF_000414095.1 Morus notabilis | reverse complement strand
CTCTTCCGAGGCTCACCTGTCAAAAAGCAAAAACTGAAAAAATAAAAAATAAAAAATAAGAACTAATGCCCAAAAACGACAAACAGATTCGCTAGGATTAAAGTTGATCATCAGAGTTCCATTCCCACCATTAAAAAGCAGAAGAAGAAAGGTTCCTTACCTTTCTCTCTCCACTCTTTCTCTCTCTAAAAGGCTTTCTCACGCTGAAGCTCCCGACACTTTCTCCCAATCTTATCGAATTCAGGTGAGATCGATTTTCCACTCAGAATCCCAATTTTGCTCAAAGTTTTCACTTTTTCTGATCAATTTCTTTTATTTTTATTATTATTTTTTTGTTGTTGTAACGTCGAATAACAGCTGCGTATTTTTGCGTCGGATTCTGCGTGTATTTGGATCTATGCATGAATTGGGGCGAATTCTAGGGTTTTGTATTTGTAGCTTGTATTTGATTGGATTTGTCGTCGGAAATTGATCAATTCAAACCCTAGTAGTCAGTTTGATCTTAAGAAAAGTATAAATGATTTCTTGTGATTCGCTCTCTCGCATGCAAGATATTTAGTGTGGATTAGCTCCGTGATAACGATATTTTCTTATTTTCTACTTTTTTATTTGCCGCCTATAGCTGAAAATTTCATTATTTCGTACCTAATTTTCTATTTCGATATGCTGGGCAATCTTTTTTTGTTTTTATTTTAATGGTGAGTTTCTCTCGTTGAATTTGTTTTCCAATTTCTGGTATAGAATTGGAAGAGCTAATTCGATTACATTTGTTCTTGTGAAT
Organism: Morus notabilis; assembly: GCF_000414095.1. Lineage (NCBI taxonomy): Eukaryota > Viridiplantae > Streptophyta > Magnoliopsida > Rosales > Moraceae > Morus > Morus notabilis. Next base: position 16,188 of record NW_010360857.1, on the reverse strand, counting down.
TTTTTCAATCAGGCTATAAATCATAGATGCGTGATATGTAAAGCTGAACTCTGAACTCCGAGTGCAAATTGTCAGGATTGCTGATAGTGTTAAGAAGATTATAGCTGTTTTTTAATCTTATGAAACTGTCTATATAACTTAGAAGCTTTAATTATGCCGAGTGGGTCCGTAAGACGAGTTTCACGTCAGGATATACAACTGGTAAGCTTCTGTGCTTGAATTTTCTGCTGATGGGAATAAATTAATGATTGTTTGAGTTCTTATTTCTCCAAAAGTATCATTTTCAGAACAAAGTTCAAATATGGGTTTGGTAATCGCCTAGTCTGAATTTTATTCCCTGTTCAAACTGTGTTGAACTCTCCCAGCTCAGAGTTTATCCATTCACACCTCTATTTCAATTTTCAATCGATTTTTGAACAGTAAAATCATGCCCATTCTCTCTGCTCTTAACACTTATGTGAACACAAATTTGGATTTTATTCCCTGATTAGATGTTCAGATTTACACTTTAACTGCACATGTAAATGCTAGTTCGAATCAGTGAACCAAACGGGATTGGGTCAGTCTACAGGGTCATTTTGAGATATTTGCAAAGCCAATTCACATAGGATGATAGGAAGAAAACAATAGGGTGTCAATTACTGTCCGCTGTGCTGATTTGTCTGAAGCTTTTGTATGTAAATTGACCTTTAACTTATGAATTTCAATGAAAGAAAGAGCAAAATAACCAACGTTTAATCCATGCTTTGTTAACCAGCATATACAAAGTATACCGAAATTCTTTGCTAGAATTTTTTTGTTTAAATATATTGGAGAAAAATTGATGAATTAATAATGATTGCCCTCCACCCATCCTTCCTTTAGGATGGTTAACAAATAACTGAAATCGAAAACGGAGAAATAACTTGAGCTTTTTCCACCTTCCTCTTTTCTGGAATTTCTTACTCACTCACTATAAACAAATTTGGGTTTTCCGACATCATGTCATAGCCTTTACCTATATGGACAGATTTTTCTTCTTTCACGGCTAAGCTCATCTCTATTTATGTGAAAATTCAGGTGCAGAATCTTATTGAACGATGTCTGCAGCTGTATATGAACCAGAAGGAAGTTGTGGATACTTTATTGGATCAGGCAAAAATAGAGCCTGATTTCACATCGCTTGGTAACTACCTTGTTCTACTTGATTCTGAGAATCACATGCTAATTTTGTCTCTTTAAATCATTTTCCCTTTTTAGTTTTCCGTAGACAGTTGATATGGGTGATTCTCCTTGGTTACAATGAATCCACTGATGCTCCGTTTGCACACATGTAATTCATTACCTAATTCTAGGTGCCATTCCTAGATGTTGATTTTCCTCTAGATTATTTTCTCTCATTTGTAAAAAGGAAAACACACACACACACATCAACTTTTCATGTTCTCTGGCGACCTTGATTGTCCCAGAGTAGTCTCAAACTAGACAAGTTTGGCATCCTACTACTTTTCAATTCATGAATTAGTCTCTCCAAAGATCCTGAAAAGTACCTGCAGTAGAGTTGTATTACACCTGATGTTTCATTGTCTATGCGGATTAGATTGTGAGATAGTGGCAGTAATGGGCTGGCTTATTATGGACTCTTATCATGCGAGAAATTTCCTGCATACGTCATACAGAGGCAGCAGTATGTTGATTATGTTTTAAGGACAGTACAAAGGGTTTTGCAAAGTTAGGAGTTAAAGCTGATTGTTTTATGGAATTTAGTCATTACTAGTTCTTGAATGTCATAGTTGTATTTCCTGCCTGGAATTAAAGACTTGCTTGGTTTGCAGTTTGGCAGAAGCTTGAAGAAGAGAATCAAGAATTTTTCAAGGCTTATTATCTCAGATTGGTGGTGAAGCACCAAATCAATGAATTTAACAGGTTGCTTAAACAACAAGCACGCTTGATGCATCAAATGCATCCCAGTGGAGTTTCTCCAATAACTACGTCTAATGGCTCCAACATTCCACCATGTAAGAAGGCTTTGTTTGGTTGTGCGTCTACAAAGGTTTCATGTGCCTTGAGCTTACTCCTTATGCATGGGACTTCAAGGACCCATTACTAATGTTTAAATGATTGTTCAAACATGTTGGGCACAACTCACAAGAATGACAAACAATTTTCAGAGCAAAACTGCGTTTCGGAAAGCTATTATCATAGACATTTCCAGAGACAAAAATGTAAAAAACTATGTACATATGGTTTCTTAAACTTTCGAGACTTGCATAGTTCTCAACTGAAAGTTTTGCTCATTCAGAAGGATATCCTAAGCATATTTTATGTAGTATTAAGTTTATCCGGCTAATCTATCTCATATACAAATATGTGTATATATAAGTATAAGTATATATACAGACACATACATAGAATGTGCGCGCATGTGATTCTAGTGGCTTGTTTAGTTTTAATGAACTTTACAATTGATATACTACTTTTTCTGATAGTGCACCAGAACTCAGCATGCTACACCCCAGAGCATGTAGGACCAGCTCTAAAGCCAGAAAATATGCACCGTGCAGTTGGTTCCTGCTTACCAAATGCATTTACCAATGGTGGGTCCTCAATGCACACCGGTATGCACAATGCTGTTGAGATGTCTGCTCATGCTGGTAGGCTTGATACCCCACAAAACATGCTCTCAACTCAGAACTCCAACATGGAACTGATGCAAGGAATGAATGGTGGGATTATCAAATCTGAAGTTGGTGGGATCATCAAATCAGAAGTTGGTGGAATGATCAAACCGGAAGTTGGTGGGGTCATCAAATCAGAAGTTGGATATTCAAGTACTCCCTACCTGTTTGGCGCTGAAAACAATGTCCTGGAAGGACGGCCAAATATTGGAGATGTGTCGGTTGCACATTTCAGTAGTGTAGATTCTAATTCACAACCCCTGAATGATTCTCTTCTTGATGCAGACACTTCTTCATTTGGATTTTTAGGTCAGATTCCTCGGAATTTCAGCCTCTCAGACCTGACAGCTGATTTTTCTCAGAGTTCTGGTACGTCCTGTCTCTCTTCTTTATCTTCGTCTGGGTCACTCTCTTGCGTTTGGCCGTGACGAGTGTGCAAGTGCATTTCATTAATAGTATTCTTTTGATCCTTGTTGTGTAATACAAATACACAAAGATATATGGTGCACAAGATCCTTGTACATCTTGGTCTTTTTTAGGCTTTGTTCATTTCACCGATTCGAGTTTAGAATTTGAGTTTTGCTACAGTAAAAAATCTCTCAGAAACAGTCACATTTAACTTTTTTGTTACAGTAAAAAGTTCTCACATAAAATCACATCTCAACTTGAATTAAAAACTTAAATCAGTGAACTAAACGGGTTCTTACTCTAAATTGCATTCTCGCACAGATCTTGGTTTCTCTTGTAATAAACTGAAAACTAGCCACTTGATAAACACATACATGGTTTACTAAATTGAAGACATTTCAAGTTTAACACTCTGGACGTGAAAATGAAAAGACGATACTTCATGTTTTAGATATACTGGAAAGCTATTCTAGATCACCCTTCCTGGCACCAGATGCTGAAGACTTTCTGGATTCTCGTGAAAGAGGAGACCCTCAAGGTAAATTTTTTTTTCCCTTTTATGTTATGTTTACCTCGGAGGAAAGTAATGCTATTTTCTTGCCCTTACAGGAGACAGTAAAAGGTTGGACACTATATCGGAAGGATTGAGTTATGAAGATTTTGGCAGTGAGGAGTAAATAAAATTGCAAAAGGTAAAGATAGTAGTTATGTCTGCTATTTATTGAGGGTATTTTTTTCCCTTTCTTCTTTCTGGCCTTTTTCTGCATAAAATCCAGTATGATATTGATATGTGATACAATCTAACAATATCGTGCATGCATGCACGAAGTTAATTCTTGAGGAGTGAAAGAGCTCCCCTGTTATTACATCAGACCGTTGCGACTAAAATTCAAAAATTGTTTGGTGATGGGATCTTGTAAAAGTAATGGGTCCATCCTCACCATAAAATTGTTGTATCCATGGTCTAGGCGAAACTCAAAATGCCTAGTTATTGCATCCATTTAAAAAGCACATGTTACAAATCAAAGAGTGTGCTTTACTGGGGATTTGAAATGAATCTGTAGACTGTAATTTAATCAAAGTAAACCCTTCAATACTTTCTTTGCAGTTTCAAATAATTTGCTGTCCTTTTGTTGTTTATTGTTTGTTGTTGTTACTCCCCCCACCCGGATAATCTCTTATGACTTGGGGTTTTGTGCAGCTCTAATTTGACCGGGGGATCGGTGTACATAACATTATGGGCTTGGATGCTTCGGCATCATGAATTTTAAACTCTTAGAAGGTAATGATTGGTGTGTAAAATTTCGCTGACGTAGTGATGAAAATTGACATTAGAATGGTTCTTTAGAAGAGGGAGAAAAAAGGTTTTCAAGTGGTCTTGTAACCATGTAAGACATGGAAGGTTTTACTGCTGGGTTTGACGATAATGGTGTGTTTTTAATTTAAGTGTATGTTTTAACGTTTATGTATCATATTTGGCGTCAACTATATAAGTTACGCTTTTGCTTATGCAGTCGGAGTTCGTGACAATTGGTAGACAAATCCTACTTGAATGGGAGTAAGTTTTGATTGTGTCTACTTAAAAATTTTAACTGAGGATGTGATATTTCGAGGCATGGGCTTTGGTCTTTTTGCTTATTGGAGTTGTGCAAGTTCGAATTCTTTAATAAACCATCCCATGATATTTGAATTCTATCATGTAGTGGTAAATTTATGTTAGAATAGTATGTCGCATTTGCCTTCCTTGCGAAATGAAATAGAGAATGAATTTTTGTGGTAGGGTAAAGGGGGGAAAAAGGGCTTGGATCTCAACCGTTCACCGTAGTACATTTATCAAACTTCATTGAATTCATGCTAAAAAAAAAAAAAGGAGAGACAGAGAGAGATAACGTTGAGCAACGCCACTAGGCCAAAATGATGACGTTTACAACCTCTTGTTAGAAATTTAGGGGCTGTTGATTCGAGTTCTTAATTTGAGTTGAGATGTGATTTTATGTGAGAATTTTTTTTACTGTAGTAAAAAAGTTAGATGTGATTATTTTTGAGAGTTTTTTACTGTAGTAAAATTTGAATCGGTGAAATAAACGAGACTTTAAAGAATTTTTTGGCTCTATACTTTCACCAGAAAAGAAAAAAATAAACTAAAATGAAACTCTAGCCCATATTAGAGGTATTAACTATTTCTAAAATAAGAAGTTAAACGACCGCATCATATCAGAATCACATGAAATAATGTTTATTAATCTGTTTACCTGAAAATTGTTGTATTCAATAGTAGTCTAAGTATACCGCATATACTTGTCATGTTTATGTGGTATACCTAGAATGTTAGCGTTTAAATAATTATACATATTTTTACATAACCATATTAAATTGTTGTATTCAGTAGTTAACTGTTACACATTATCATGTTTATGTGGTGCACTTGTCTAATAGAATATTGGCATTTGGGTTATTGTACTTATTTTTACATAACCATATTTTCTCTCTCCTAATGTACTTTTCATTAATTATAAAATCCTAATTATCGTTATAAATATCCCATCTAATGTTTTGTATTAATTAATTTCAACTCTCAAACCATGATCATTTAAAATACATTGTACAATTAACTGCCCCGTGGGGTTGCTGCGTTCCCTTCAAAAGTAATTCATGCAAAGGGAAGAAGAGTAATGGCGGGTCTGGGAGGAGAAAAATAGATGTGTAAATTTGAGTCAGGCCAAATGGACCATTCGGCCTGAAGCCTGTTATTGTGGCCCGATTCTGGCTCGACACACTTGAGTTTTTTACTAAACTTAAAATTTAGGCCCAAAAGTCTTTTTGAGGCGACTCAAATTACATTTTTATTTTTTTTTATTTTTAAATTTTCCTTATAAAGTCCGGGCATATTAGTTAATAATTTGACGACTCATGGATTAACTTTGACAAGGCTAGCAAGGGGACATTTCTCAGTTTTGCAAAATGTCATGCCAGTCTTATTTAGTGAAATTTATTTTGGAAACGCATTTAGAAAAGATATTTATTTTTGAACTACGCTTACAATTAACTCAAAGTACCAAGTTCATCCCTTTATTATATATTCGACTCTTTCCACGATTTCACGCATATCTTTTTTCCCCTTCTTTTTTTTCTTTTTTTTTTTCGTTTTCACCCTTCATACTCATTTTATGTCGATCTGCAAGTTCTCAACTGCAGAAAAGTGCAAAAGAATTTTCAAAGTTTTAGATCTAACAAAGTGAAAACGTATGGGTTCATTTTTTTAGTAGTACATTTATCAAACTTCATTGAATTCATACTAAAAAAAAAAAAAAAAAGGAAGGAGAGACAGAGAGAGATAACGTTGAGCAACGCCACTAGGCCAAAATGATGACGTTTACAACCTCTTGTTAGAAATTTAGGGCTTGTTAGATTTGAGTTGAGATATAATTTTATGTGAGAATTTTTTTACTGTAGTAAAAAAATTAAATGTGATTGTTTTTTAAAATTTTTTACTGTAATAAAATTTGAATCGGTAAAATGAACGGAACTTTAAAGAATTTTTTGGCTCTATACTTTCACCAGAAAAGAAAAAAATAAACTAAAATGAAACTCTAGCCCATATTAGAGGTATAACTATTTCTAAAATAGGGAGTTAAACGACCGAATCATATCAGAATCACATGAAATAATGTTTATTAATCTGTTTACCTGAAAATTGTTGTATTCAATAGTAGTTTAAGGGTCCGTTCACTTCATTGATTTGAGTTTATAATTCGAGTTGAGATGTGATTTTGTGTGAGAACTTTTTACTGTAGCAAAAAAGATAGATGTGACTGTTTCTGAGAGCTTTTTACTGTAGCAAAACTCGAATTCTAAACTCGAATCGGCGAAATGAACGGGGCCTAAGTATACCGCATATACTTGTCATGTTTATGTGGTATACCTAGAATGTTAGCGTTTAAATAATTATACATATTTTTACATAACCATATTAAATTGTTGTATTCAGTAGTTAACTGTTACACATTATCATGTTTATGTGGTGCACTTGTCTAATAGAATATTGGCATTTGGGTTATTGTACTTATTTTTACATAACCATATTTTCTCTCTCCTAATGTACTTTTCATTAATTATAAAATCCTAATTATCGTTATAAATATCCCATCTAATGTTTTGTATTAATTAATTTCAACTCTCAAACCATGATCATTTAAAATACATTGTACAATTAACTGCCCCGTGGGGTTGCTGCGTTCCCTTCAAAAGTAATTCATGCAAAGGGAAGAGTGATGGCGGGTCTGGGAGGAGAAAAATAGATGTGTCAATTTGAGTCAGGCCAAATGGACCATTTGGCCTGAAGCCTGTTATTGTGGCCCGATTCTGGCTCGAGACACTTGAGTTTTTTACTAAACTTAAAATTTAGGCCCAAAAGTCTTTTTGAGGCGACTCAAATTACATTTTTATTTTTTTTTATTTTTAAATTTTCCTTATAAAGTCCGGGCATATTAGTTAATAATTTGACGACTCATGGATTAACTTTGACAAGGCTAGCAAGGGGACATTTCTCAGTTTTGCAAAATGTCATGCCAGTCTTATTTAGTGAAATTTATTTTGGAAACGCATTTAGAAAAGATATTTATTTTTGAACTACGCTTACAATTAACTCAAAGTACCAAGTTCATCCCTTTATTATATATTCGACTCTTTCCACGATTTCACGCATATCTTTTTTTTTTCTTTTTTTTCTTTTTTTTCGTTTTCACCCTTCATACTCATTTTATGTCGATCTGCAAGTTCTCAACTGCAGAAAAGTGCCAAAAGAATTTTCAAAGTTTTAGATCTAACAAAGTGAAAACGTATGGGTTTATTTTTTTAATTTGTTATGTTTTTGAAAAATTATATATCGGTAAAATGTGTTTTATTAAAATTATGGATTTATACTCCGTGTCTTGATACTACCAAACTGCTAAGTTAAACTTTTAAAATACTCCCCATGTACTTTGCGCCTGTTTTTTATTTCTATTTTGGACTTGAAATGTTATTTTTAGATAGTACTGCAAATTAATTAATTATAAAAAACTAGTCATTCATGTACCCAATAGGAGACAAAATAATAATATGTTTTTCCTTTTGTTTTGAAGTAATTTCAGATACAATGAATAAAAATCGTAAAGAAAATATTATGTATACTACCATCTTTTTTGCTATCTCTACATTTATGCCGTTCAAAACACATTTAAGTTTGTGCCGTTTAAGATTAGTTTTTACTGACTAGAATAAAAAGAACGTTTTTGCTATACCACTTCAATGGCATAAATATTAATTTGTACTATTTTAAGTGGTATTCAAATCCCAATAGTTAAGGGGGACATGAAGGATATTCAAATCCCAAAATTTTTTGGGTATCATCCAAACAAAGAGGTACCAAGTCTACCATTTTAATAAAATAAAGGGAAACGGGGTGTAATTTTCCCAACGTAGTTTACCAAGCAACTCAATTGCTTCATAATAAAGTTGATTTTTAACTCATAACATCTAACAAGAATCACCACACTAACTCTAAGTTAGGATTCCAGTGTTTTGATAGTGACGTGACATATGAATGTACATTCTCTTATTGGCAAGTTTTAAAAAATTTACATATAAATTACTCATATAAATTACAATTAAAAAAATTACATCTACCAATATAAAAAATATATAACTCGCCGCGACATGAGTTGGTATAAAAAAGTTGATAGCTAACACTACTCTTTAAAATATGTTAGTTATTGCAACTTGTGTTATCTTTAATTGGTTTATGTGCTACTGTATGAACCTTAACCATAGGTCATGATCAGTAGATTTCAAACTTAACATGAATGTGTGATTGGATAAAAAGGTGTTGCGGTAATAAGGAGATGATATATGACATGGTTCCAGTATTTTCCTCCAAAATGTTTTTACTTTGGCTTATGTTTTAAGATGGTCATTGTAGCAAGTTAAATTGCTGTTTGTGGTAGGTGTATAATTGATTGCTTTGGCATTTCCAGTTTTTAACAATCCATGGCTTGAGGCAATTTTTTGGTCTGTACTTTCCATAAATTTCACGCAAATTTTCAGCAAAGCAATAGTTTTATTAACATTTATTTTAAATTAGAGGACAGATATTACTAACGATACTGATCTAACGAACTAAATGCTTTTCAGGCTTCAAAAGTGTCAATTTATTTCAATGTGATGTTAATCAATTCTATCATTCAGAAACATGCACTGTAGTAGACTGTACTTAAAAATCCTATCAAATTTGTCGGGAAAAAAATGGGAAACCCAGAGATGGGATGGCTTGATGTTGTAATATCAGTATACGCACGTTGTATCTATCAAAAAGAGTCAATTAACTCCTATCAAAAAGAGTCAATTAACTCCTATCAAAAAGAGTCAGAGATTAGGTTTAGCTTAGTAAGAGATGCTAATATTCTCCCACAAATTATTTTAATTATCACAATAACCAATTTCATCATATTGCATAATTTTGATTTCAAATCCGAGTCTTTTACCCGAAGAAGAAAAACTCAAAAGACCAGACTTCAATATTTTAGAGAGAGCAAAATATATACAGACAGCAGCAGTAAGCTTGGTTAAAAATCAAATCTCACTCAAAAAGTACTTGCTGTCGTCGGATATCCTGCTTCAGAAATTAAGTTAGTGATGAATGCAAACACTTATTGTTTATGCAGCTTCAATCGATCCGAGCATATCTGCACACATTTTTGTAGCGGATGCAAATCCTTGTACAACTGCTGAGCTGAAATTTCTGAACATCCTCAGGCAGGTCCAGTTCTAAGGGCGTTGTCTAAATCAGCAATCAGATCATTCAAATCTTCAATTCCAACAGAGATTCGAACCAGATCTTCGGTTAGACCTCGGGCCTCCCGCACTTCGGCCGGTATACTTGCATGAGACATGAAGCAGGGCATGCTTATTAGGGACTTCACGCTCCCTGTTAACAGACAGACCTCACATGGTAAGTAAGCGCCAAATGACCAAAAATTTTTTGGAGCAACTTGCATGTTAACCTCAAAGCAAAACCTTAATCCATTAGAACTCATTTTAACCAGAAGCTCAATACTTTGAATGTGGATCTTAGAACCAACTGTTTTAAGAACATTCCAAGGATTAACAATGAAAAAGCTTCAAACGTTGAAGAATTAAACATCCTAGACAAAAGCCACCAGGACTTTCCTGCCAGTATTTTTGCCCTCCATGACGACAAAGTATTCAAGATGGTACAGTGCTTCGTTTTGTTCAACGAGAAATGATGAATTCCTTTTAAGAACAATAAACGGTCTGTAATAGCATAAATAAAATAAGGGAAAGAAAAAACAGTACCGAAGCTGACGGTTATGCTGAAGTACTTGGTAGTCTCAACAATATGCTTTGATAATGCCACTGAGCCTGTCAAGAAGCTCAACACAGCTCCTGCACCCTTTGCCTGAAATATGTTTCCAAGCAAATATTGCACAAAAGTTGTTTGCTTAGAAAGAACTATATAAAACAATTTTTTGGGGTTATTGCAGCAATGAATTAGGGTTCCACTTCATGCGAGTACCTGGGAATAATGTAACGCATGTCCAGGATGATCAGGAAGACCAGCATAGTTAACCTTTTTGACTCGTGGATGGGAGGCAAGAAATTCAGCAACTTTTTGCGCATTATCCTGCCAAAGATTCAAAAATAAAAATAAAAAACTCTTACAAAGCTGTAATCGTTACAATTAAAACTAACAAAAGAGAACACATGAACCAAGATAATTTTGCATCCGAGAATTCATAAGCCAAATAAGAAGTTTAGACCATCATTGACTAGAGGCAAACATATATGAAATGTGCATCGAAAAGTTTAATAGTGCTAATTCACAATATTGTCTTTAAATTAATTCCCTGTACACCAAGATATTATATATATGAACAGTATTATCTACTTTAGTGGCCATGTAGAACCGAAGACAATATAGAAAGGACTCTCATAGATCTGATATTTGCAGTTGTGCACATGTTTATGAGAAAAGTATAAAGGTGTGACATAGGCAATGAAGCTGCACCTGTTGCTTCTCAACTCGTAAGGCCATAGTCTTGATTCCCCGCAGACATAGCCAACAGTCAAATGGAGCTAATCCAGACCCTTCTGCATTTTGTAGAAAGTACAATTCTTTTGCCAAGCTGCTAAAAGAAGAAGCTTGTGAATGTTATAGTCATAACATAACAATAACAAAACTACCCTTCTGCATTTTGTAGAAAGTACCAATTCATTTGCCTAGCTGATAAAAGAAGAAGCTAGTGGATGTCATAGTCATCAACATTAAAAGAACAAGACTTTGGAATAAATTGTTGATTGCTTCGTTGGTTTTTCATGGGAAAGCAATACTTGTGATATGGTACAAAGGAAGAATCGTCAGCTATATATCTCTACTTGGTTTCTTATGTCAAATGTGATGGGGAAACAATAGATCTTATGCTTCAGCAATTCAATTGGTTTTGGTACCAATAAGATGGCAAGGGTTCTGGAGAAAAGTATCATGACTTTTTTGCTTTGGACAATATGGATGGAGAGAAACTCAAGGATCTTCGAAGACAAGGAAATGGATTTGATCAATTTGTTTGAGAATGATATGTTTACAGCTTAGTTGTGCGCTTCAATGGATAAAACTCTTAAAGATTTTCCTTTTTATTGTGTTAAACTGGAGGGACGTTATTGGTAGCTAATTCCTTTTTTGTCAATTTATTCAGCTTTCTTTTTGTTTTTCCCTGTTATGTTTTTTTTTTCTTTCTAGTCTCCTGCTTTTAGAGGATGTCTGATCCTCCTTCCTTTGTAATTGATTTATTTATCAACGAAAGCAAGTTTTCTCATCCATAAAAGAAATTAATATATAACAAAAGAAAATACGACGTCTATAGCAAAAAGAACACACTGCACAACCTTTCTCCTTTTACAGCCAGTACACCTGCCATCAAGTCACTGTGTCCTGCTATGAACTTCGTTGCCGAGTGCATAACAATGTCTGATAGGAAAATGAAACAATCAGAATTGAAATCAACAACTAAAAAAAGAGAGCAAGAGAGAGAATGTTACAACTTGTAAAATATGATTTTCAGAGCATATATTTGGTACCGGCTCCTAGTTCAAGTGGCCGTGACAATACAGGGGACATTATACTGTTATCCACCAACACGAAAGCACTGTGAGCATGAGCTATTTCTGATATTTTCTGAAACAGGAATAAAGAAAATTACTTTTTTCCATTCGAAATAGCGTCTTCTATTCTGGCAGTGCTTTCCTTGAAAAAGAAATTGATAATAAATGCACCAAAGGCTACTATCATATGACAATTCCTGGTTACAAGAACTAAACAGCAACTTAATCATTTTATTGATCTACCCAAAATTAAGTTAAACATCCGCGCTATATCTTTCTGATGCAAAGAATGATAATCCTCTGCCCGATTTATGTACAACCTTTTAGAACATGGAAATTTCAGTACTTCTTGATCAGCATTATCGTAAAAGAATTTACTCATGCAAGCATATAAAATAGTCATGTGTCAGACCTGGGATATTGACCAGTAAATAAATCCAACATAATTTCTTCTCCATTACTATCCTTGGTAATAAAAGAAAGATGACACAGAAATAGAATAAGATAATATGACAAAGGTATCTTACACGAATATCAGAAATCATTAACCGAGGATTTGTGGGACTCTCAAGCCACACAAGCTTTGTCCGGGGGCTAATTGCAGAAGCAACCTCATCCAAATCACTTGTATTCACTCGTCTGCAAATTGTGATGAATGATAATTATAACTCGATATCCACTAGTTTAAGCTACATGAAGATAATAAAAAAAGAAACCATACTAACTTAACCACGACCCCTGTCTTTGGAAGTACTTTTGACAGCAGCCTATCAGAACCACCATAGAGATCATCTCCAGCAACGATCTCCTGACCTAAAACCACATTACTGAGTTTTCAGAAAAATGATCTGAACACTGTTAGACCCCTACTGAAGCAAGTTTACACTAGGAGGGGCAAAACGGGAAGAAAACAGAGTTAGGGGCTTAAGGGAAAATATTGAAAGTGGCTAGGAGGGGGCTGACGTGGAGGGGGCTATTCTGGGAGTAATTTGAATGGGGGAAGGCCAGCAGGTTTAGGTATTGAGTATTTTCCATCGTCTGAGTGTTGAGAGTGTTGCCGGAACGGCTGGGAGTGCCAAAGAGCTCGAAATCTCCGATCTATCCTTTATATTTCAGTGTAATTTGGTGTTCTTGGTTGATTAGATTAATAAAATTCCCTCTGATTACTCTCATTTACTTGCTGTTTCTGGTGTGTGTGAGTGTGGTATTGGTGTTTGGTTGATTTTCTGAGTTAGGTTCCTAACAAACACACAGGAGGTAATAGTTTTCAATCAGTGACAAACAAATGGAAACCTGGTCTAGTATACATTTTGCTCAACCCAGAATATACTCTCTGCAATGTAAGTTTTTTTAATCTAAAGAACCTCAATCCAGCTCAGATATTATATTAGAAATATGAGCTGCGTCCAGTATAAATAAACTACACTGGATCATTGAGAAAACAACCCACCTATTAAAATGTTCATAATGATTTATGCTATCTTTATTTCCTAAAGTTTTGAGAAGAACATCATTATCATTAGAAGTAAACGTTACCAAAACTATATTACATATATATATATATATTATATATATATATATATATATATATATATAAAGACATACCAGTCCCAACAAGATGGCCTACAGAAGCCAAAGCAGCCATTCCACTAGTGAAGCAAAATGCACGATCTGCTTTATCAAGCTTTGCCAAAAGGCTAAGAATACAAATAGAATAAAGTTCAGTCTAAGAAACTCCAAATAATTAAGAAGTAGTGATAATAAGATTGTCAAAGCTACTACATCTATGATTCATATACCATCAAACAGAATCAGACCTTTCCAAAACATCTCGTGTAGGATTTCCACTTCTGGTATAATCATATGGGCCATTTTCTATTGCTGAAGGCTGAATTAAAAACAAAAAAAAAAACAAAAAAAAAACAAAAAAAAAAAACAGAAAAAAAAATACAAAACAAAAACAGAAACAAAATCGTAACCAACATATGAGGGCGAGAATTTTTCAAAAACCGCAGAATGAAGAAACCTAAAATCAAACAATTCTCATTCTTCACTTTCAATTATTACCTGCTTAAAGGTAGCCGTTTGGTAAAGCGGAGTACTGACTGCTTCAAAAGGATCAAACTTGTTCTCAAAATTCATCAGGATCGTTGATATGCTTGGCTCTTGTTGCTCAATATCTGTACTACCAGTACAACAAGTGAATGAAAAATGCGCAAAAGGAAAAGCATATGCGCAACACAACAACAACAACAACAAACCATTTATGCACTCCACAACACCATCAGCCAAAGCTGAGGCACTAAGATCCATCTCTCTACCAGTCGAACAATTCAATTTTAAGTTCTCCGAACACAACAATCGTTTTCTCAGTGACACTCGGCTGCAGAACCCCGAACGCCCAAATGTTGCCGAGAAACTCCCAGTAGTTAAACCCTTAGAACAACATCAAGAAAAAAAAACTGAAATCAGAGAACCTTAAACGTCTGCATTGCCCAAAAAATAAGTAAAATCGAATGAATCCCCTTGGGATCACTCAACTGAAAGCTTTAAAGAATCAATCCCGAAACGAAACAAACAAACACCGACAAGTCAAGAAAACAGAAATTACGTCCTTCAGACCTACTCCAAAATAGGATTTTTTTTTTTTTTTTAAGTTCTTAACTATCATCACGAAAGAATATCACAATTCCTAATCAAGAAAAAACGCCAATATTCCCTCTCAGTGTAAGAAGAACAGCTTCACATAAGATGTTAATCTTAATCGTCATTTCATATAATGCACAAAATAGAAATCATCCTAAATCATTTCATATAATGTACAAAATAGAAATCCTCCTCAACAACTTTTAACTAACTTTGAATTGTTAGCTACATTTCATAAGATTATTCTAACCGATATTGCTAAACATCCAACAGGTTAGGAGCCAATAACCAATAAATTGCTTTCACTTGTGAAATATAAATACGAAGAAAAAAAAAAACTCAATATTTGCTTCAACAAATAACATATAATTAACCAAAAATGTTAGAATTTACAATATCTTCTATTGAGAATTGCAGCTCCAACTCGAGCGAAAGAAGAATTGAAAAGAACGACTAAGATTTAGGCACTTAAGGCAGAGAGAGAGAGAGAGAGAGAGAGGAGGAGAAGAAGAAGAAGAAGAAAAATCATCCTTTCTTTTTCTTCACTTTTCTACTTTCCCGTATTTTCTGAGCAACCAAACAGGAAGTGATTAAGAAGAAAGGCGAAGAGGCTTACGACGTCGTTGAGATCAGAGGCGAGGAATGGGGTGAGGGAGATGGAAGAAGCGGCCATGAGTATAAGAAGACAAAAGCTAGGGCTTCGCTGCAATGGCAAGCACTTGGCAGAGTGGTGGATGATATTGACATTGATGCTAGATAGCCTCCATTTTTTCTTCCTTTACTACCACTGTCCGACAATATGCCCTCTTTCTTACAAATTAGGTTTTTTTCCTTTTTTTTTTTTTTAATTTGTCGATTGCTGGCTTATGCCTGCCTGCCTCGGTTTTTCCTAATGGAGGCTACTATCAGGGCTAAGTGCAATGTGGATGGACAAAAATATGGGAAAAAAAAAAAAAAACATTTTTTAGGAGCATATTGGTTATTTATTTATTTATTTCTAGAATTTCTACTTTTCAAGATGTCGTTTTTTATTACTACGGTATTGTTGTTACAATTGTTGTTATAATTGGTGCATTGCGTATTAATTTTTTTAATTTTATGAAATAAGAGTAATTACGCAGGTAGCTGAGAGATACTCATAGATTAAAAATAAATTAATCAAACAACTAAAATAATAATTTTTTATCTTATACTTTTTCTGCATCAGTTGGTATCAGAGTCAAATTAATTTTTTATTAATTTTTTTTTTGGAATGTCCCCGATACGTAGAGGTGTTCGTCGTAGATTGCACCTTCCGCCGCCATTGCTGCAAAAGTCGAAT